>NW_015386632.1:404888-426728 GCF_001527695.2 Protobothrops mucrosquamatus | reverse complement strand
TCTGGGGGTCTCAATCGCCATCTCGGCTATCACACTGAGAAGCTCGGGTAGGGCTGCTGATACATAGCGGGGAGCCAGGTATACAATCAGCACGCCCTGCTGCCTCCCATGACCCCACTTCACACCTAGGGATTCACAACCGGCAGTCTGCGGCACAGTGGTCTCCCTTGGATCCAGGCCTTCCTTAATAATAACCGCCCCCCCACCCCGACCCTGGGCTCTCGGCTGGTGAAATGCACGGTATGGTTTAGATCTTCTCAAACTTTTTTTTAAAAAATGGTTTCAGCTACTAGAACACTGTTACTTCCAAATCCGTATATTCCAGTTTTCTCCTGGTTTTATCTAGATATCCCGGATATTTTCAAAGTGTTTTTTTTAAAAAAAAATTCAAAAGCTTTCTTTGCTTTTGGAGATATTATGGGATTTTATATAGCAGGTTTTGATCTTCTCTTCAGCACAAACATGACACATTTTTTCTGCCCTGTTTTCATAATCTACAGCCCATGGCTGGGGTAGACTTAAACCAACCTTAATTGTTCTTATGTTAAAATACCCTTTTCCTTCTTAGTCCAATCCATTTTTGGTTGTAGATTTTAATCCAACATGCTCCACTGACCAATTATCAGCATAATCAGTTGATTCCTGTGGTTATCAATCTGTGGGCAGAGTCCTCCAAAGATATGCTGGTTTGACCAGTAACAATAGCCACATCTTTCAAAGTGGTCTTTGTCTCTGTATTTCCAGGTCTCTGAGAACATTTGCATCTTGGAGACCTGACTTTGAAAGTGTTATGAGCCAACTAACAGCTGACAGGCACTGGGGGTGCTGCAGGATACAACAGGAAGAAGAATCATACTCTCCCACAGCCCCAAGCTAAATGGTCCTGAGACCAACAATAGGGTAATGGTGATGGTGTCTGAATCAACTTAAAATCGTAATTCATAGCTGATTCCATCACCTAAGGGTCACTGACACTATCATTAACAAAATAAAGTGCCCTATGTGTTAGCCTTGCTAAATCTGTTGCTTAGCTATTTTCATTCTAGAAGAGCTGAGAATCTCAGAGATCCCAGCTCTGATGAATTTGAATTGCCCTCCAAGATGGATTGGAAAGAAGATGGAGGGAACATTATAAAGACACAGAAGGGGGCGGAAGGTTGTTGGAGCATCCCTGTGCTGGTAGGAAAAATCCTTAGGACGTATTTATGAAATGAATTGTCCCATTTTCATATTCACATATTGATACGAAAACGAACACTTTTGAGATTAGAGTAGGTGCTATGCTGAGAATAAAAATAGCAATCTAAAATTCCTATATTTTGGCAGATGGATTGCTAGTTAGTAATATGTTAATTACAGTGTGTAGCTAATTGCTATCTAAATTCTTTTTTTTTCTTAGCTTCTAATTATCAAACATTTGGGATGACTGTTATGATTTTGTGCTGCAATAATTGGAAAGAAGAAAATAGCCATAGTTGTGTTTTAAGGATAACACTTACTTGTGTGCAATATTTTTATTCCTCTCATGGGAAGGTTTTGAGCAAGTGCAGAGAGAAATAAAGAACAGTATGTACTATCACAATGATATACAATATTATTGCTTTAAAGAACTATAAATGATGAAAGCACTAGATCCATAGGTTTGCTTATGAATTGATTATTACTCTGCTTGACATTTGAAAGGGGCATGTGGCAAACAGGAATAGATGAACATTCAAATGTGAGGATTCCTGAAGATGCCTGAATTATTCAAATACCCCATGCCACTTCTAATTAGCGTTAGATATATCTGAACTTATTGTTTCTTACTTGGAACACTGGTATCTATGTTTGGCTTTCACCATTTCCAGCTAGAGTTCATTTGGTTTCTGCTCATCTCTATCTTCAGTATCAAGTTACAATTCTGGAAATCTAAAGAGGGATTTTCCTGCAATTCGGGCCTTTATGGAAATCATTGCAGGTCTACATTTTTCTTCTGAGCTTATCCCTAGTGAAGTAGAACAGAGGACAAAGGTCACGAGTGTGCAATATTTTTAATCCTAGGGAACCACATAAATTGTTAGTATTGACAGTATAACATGTACTTGTTCATTTCCCCTCTCAGCAAACAAAAATCATACTGGTGTACAAGTTGTCATTTTTGTTACTAGTGGTTCATAGTAATCAACCAGTGATTAGATGATAGACAAGAATAATATTGTTTATTTTGAATTGATTTCTCTCAGACCTCTGTTTTTTCTTTTTACCAGCCAATAATTCAGTAGGGAAGGTGCATAATATTCACCATGTTTTCAGACTTCCATTGCACACATCTAAACTTGTGAGGAGATGAGTTGTTTTGGACAGAGATATTAATATTTTGTTAATTTACATGAATTTGGGGACAAAGGTTTTAGTTAGAAATTGTTGTAAAGATCACTAACCATTAGGCAAGAAGAGGTTAACCTTGATTGTCCCATTGTTGGTGAACCATAATTTCTAGCTTCCCAGCCATTGGTGAAGGGTGCTGGGAGATATAGTGTAGAGACTTGGAGGAGGGAGATTCCTTTTCCTGTTTAGATTAACTAGCTGTGGATGCTGACCTAAGATTTAATTGTGACTGCATATCCAAGGTACTAAATAGCAGGGCTTTTTTTTGTCATAGAACGCCCAGAACGGAGTTCCGGCACCTTTTTGGGATGGAACCTTGCAGGGTAGGCAAGGCGGGTTGTATGACGTGTGTGAGTTCCGGCACCTTTTTTTTTTTTTTTAACAAAAAAAGCACTGATAAATAGTAACTGATTTTCATGTATTGTTATAGCAGCTTTCAGCTGAAATTCTTTCAAATCCTGCTGTCATCAAAGAACTCAAACTGTGTTTAAGAAATAATAATCTCTCCTCCATAATTAAAGAAGAAAGCAAGAAAATATATTCTAGGGTGCAATAGAAAAATTCCAGATGAAAAACAACATTTATTTTCTAAAGTCCTGTGGTTTCTGGATCTCATTTCAAGCACATTCATGGCACTTGGATCAGACTACTCAATATTTAGTCTCTCTTTAGTGAGATTGTGGCTAAAGATCCTTGTGATGGTTTCATCTGGGCCAAAATGAGAGAGGCATTTCCTATGTATCTTATATTTTATTTTGAGTTTCACTAAAATAAAAATAATCAAGCATATGCTGATTAAGGAAATCAGATTTTAAAGTCAATTGGGGGCTGTTTATGAGCTTTATTACATGACAGGTGAGAGTTGCAGGCCCTGAATGTACCTCTCTCTGCAAAACAAGAAAAATCAAGGTTTTTCCTTCACTTTCCTTCATTTCAGGCTTCAAATGATCCTGTCCTTGGTATGCTTGTTTAGACCATAAGGGTCAGCCATTCTTCCAATAAAAAGCAGCAAAAAACAACTATTAACAAAACGCTTTAACGGTTCTCAGGAAAGCTACAAGATGTGAAAGGAATCTCCATATTCTAAATCTTCTCTTGACAGGTCCATCTGGTTCATCAGTTAGATAATTTAAGCTATGACAACCAACCAAATAAAAAAAAATATTCCATTTTATTGAAATGGTTGAAGCTGAATGTGGAGAGACAGAAAACACTAATTCTACCAGCTTAAATAAATTATTTGTACTTTTAGCTTCTCATTCGTTCTCCCTGAGAATATGAGTTCATTACTTTCATGTCATTTGTTTTGTTCCTTATTAGATGTTATTGTGGCTGATAGGATGGCATAACTTGTCGGCTTACTTAATTATTATGTTGTTAATCTACTGTTTCCATTATCCAACTCTCATGACTTTTCTTTCACAGGGACAGACATACAAATGCATAACTATGCACATACAACCATTTTTGCTGTAAAGTAAATTAGGGTCACAGATGCTGAAAGTCCCCTAATTGTCCAGTGAAAATTGTGGCTGATTTGAAGAATTTAAAATGGATTTCCTTGTCCTCATCAATCACATTAACTACTACTGTATACTATCAAGATGATACCATCAGAACACACAGATTTTGTTCATTTGAAAATGTAACAACTTCAGATTCTAACCCAGGAAGAGTTCCTTGCCATCATAATGAAACTTACTGTTATGCAATACTATGATTGGCATAAGGATAGACTATATGTTGCTCATTTTTTTATATAGCAAATGGTATAAGGATCTCCCTATCAAATCTTCTAAAAGAGCCATAATATCTTCCAAGGGTGCTTGTGCTCCAACGGCATATTACCTGGTGAGAATGTTTTTTTTTTCTCCTGCAGAATTTTTTTTTAAAAAACTCATTTGTATACTCATTTGTATAGTTCCTTGTGTATATCTAAGGTGATAAACAACAACAGAAATACATTCAGGTGCAGGATAAAACCTGTTAACCATGGTGCCAAGGTTATACATGTGGCTCCTGAGAGTGTTGCGCATGACTCATAGAATGTCCCCCCAAATGACTAACCAATTATTAATGTGATCAAGAGAGAAAATTAACTACATGCAGAGTAAAGGTACTTTTTAGTCAATTTAGTTAAATAAATATCATCCTCAATGATGCATATATATTAGGAGTGACATCTAAAAATAAAGCAATAAAATCAATATATATATGGCTCCGTTCAATTAAATTAAGCTAAAAAGAAATGTAGATTTTTATGTGGCTTCATTCACTTTTTTTCCTGAATGCCAATATAAATATCAGTACTGAAGCTCCCAAACTTACCTATGAAGATAGCAATCCCTAACTAACAAAATATTAAAAAGTTCCCATTTGGCATAAAAAAACCAACATCAAATGTCAAACCATTTTATTTATATGTTGTAGTAAATACAATAGGTGGTGTCCAACATGACCCAGGTAATTTCAGGAAGTGATTCCAGGACCAGGGACTCTAATTGGAAACCACAATCTGGGCGCCATCACACTTGCATCTTCTCAGCTGGAGAATAGTATTCACTACAATGCATGTAGAAATAGTCATCAGCCAGTGCACGTTAGAAGTCACGTTAGGAGAACCCACTGCAAACATTGTGTGGCTTGATTTGTCCATTATGCAATACGCTGAAGAGTACAGCAACAACAAAGTTATGAAACCCCATCATAATATATATGGACATTGGCCACACACATACGTTTTAATTTTCTCATGTCTTCCTTTAATTATAATGTTAACTGAAAACCTGAAAGAATTAGAGACAGAATCATATACATGGAAGGACTGATTTCGGGGAAAAAACCTAAACAAAATAAATTTGTCTGAGCTCATGTTTTCAGACTTTACTCAAAAATGTTTCTTATAGATTATGCATAGAGGCAGGTAAATTTCCTTTGAATTAGTTTCTTGCACATATGCAAAAATCAAGCCCTTCACTTGATAGAGTATAGGACAAATTAATAATTTTAGACCCACTAACTGGGAGAAACAGTAAGATTTTAATAAGTTAGCCAATTCTTATAAACAGCACAGATTATGATTGTTCCTTATGCTGTTGGTTTTTCATACTAATTTATATAATAAAAAAGATTATACTGCACTGAAAAATATTGTGATCTATTATGGTAGATATGATTCAAATTCCACATATACTGCAACCTCATAAGGTGTTTTTATTAGTTTTCATCAAGTAGTGTATCAATAAAATTGAATTAACAAAGGCTTGCATTAAAGGGATGTTGTGACTACTTAGAAAATATAAGTAAACTTTAAATAAAATATTTTTTAAAATATAACTTATCTTTGATTACAATGACTCCTAAGATAGAGAATGGTAAATGAAACCAAATGCAACACATAAAAATCATCCAAAGAAATCATAAGCAAAAACCAACAATGAGCAATAAAAGCAGTAAGAATGTCTCTTAAAAGGTTTCCAAATTAACCAAACATTGTTGGAAAGGTATCTTCTACTCTTGGAACTTCACAGTTATTGATAATGTGTGTTCTTGCTATTTTAGCGAGGGGATAGATGGGGAACTCATCAAATTTGCAGACGACACCAAGCTGGCAGGAATAGCCAACACTCCAGAAGGCTTAGGATACAGGAGGACCTGGACAGACTTGAACACTGGGCGCTATCTAACAAAATGAAATTCAATGGTGAAAAAAGTAAAGTTCTACATTTAGGCAAGAAAATCCAAATGTACAGGTATAGTATAGGGGGTACCTTGCTCAATAGTAGTAACTGTGAGAGGGATCTCGGAGTCCTAGTGGACAATCATTTAAATATGAGCCAGCAGTGTGCTGCAGCTGCCAAAAAAGCCAACACAGTGCTGGGCTGCATTAACAGAGGGATAGAATCACGATCACATGAAGTATTAATACCACTTTACAATGCCTTGGTAAAGCCACACTTGGAATACTGCATCCAGTTTTGGTCACCACAATGTAAAAAAGATGTTGCGACTCTAGAAAGAGTACAGAGAAGAGCAACAAAGATGATTAGGGGACTGGAGGCTAAAACATATAAGGAACGGTTGCTGGAATTGGGTATGTCTAGTTTAATGAAGAGAAGGACGAGGGAGGACATGATAGCAGTGTTCCAATATCTCAGGGGCTGCCACAAAGAAGAGGGAGTCAAGCTATTTTCCAAAGCGCCTGAGGGCAGGACAAGAAGCAACGGATGGAAACTAATCAAGGAAATAAGCAACCTAGAACTAAGGAGAAACTTCCTGACAGTTAGAACAATTAACCAGTGGAACAACCTGCCTCCAGAAACGGTGAATGCTCCAACACTGGAAGTTTTTAAGAAGTGACTGGACAGCCATTTGTCCGAAATGGTATAGGGTTACCTGCCTGAGCAGGGGGTTGGACTTGATGACCTCCAAGATCCCTTCCAACTTTATTATTATTATTATTATTATTATTATTATTATTAGTAGTAGTAGTAGTAGTAGTAGTAGTAGTAGTATATCATTATCATCATCATCAGTACCATGGAACATAATTCTTACTTATAAAGGTCCATTTTCTGCAGTCAGTTGAAATTACTCCAGATGCAGAGCCTCAAAACCTTTACCCTGTACCTTGCATGCCATGTTACAGATTTGATTATAAAACTCATCACGAAGTGAAAGATATAGAAACCTATAGAAAATTCAAACTCTTTGCTGCTACCTAAATGCTGTCTTGATTTTGGAAGCTGAGATTTATTTATTTATTTAAATTGATTTTTATGATACCCATTTAGCAAAAGTGAAGTTGAGTAACTGACAAAAATTAAAAAATATAGTACAGCACCAGTACAATGCAATACAATGTAAAAAAATACATTTCCAAGCTAACTATGTCACAAAAAAGCTCCCTAAGAGACCCTTTACCAGGATTGGGGCTACATTGCCCTCCCAGCCCCGAGGTCTACGGAAACAGCCAACCTTCAATGCTTTTTGAAAGGTGAGCCAAGTTGGGGCCAACCAAATATGAGCTCAGATTAAATTGTTGAGTAATCTGGTTTTGACTTCTGTGTTCCCCGTTCTGAGATGATTCCTCTACTGAAATTGTAACAAGAGAAAAGGAAGATGAAGGATAGAAGAAGAAAGAATATTCAGACTTAAAGAGACTTTTGTCTCCTCTCCCATTTGCTGACAGTTTGTCTATCTCCCTCTTTTCCATAAACTTAGTAGAGGTAATTGTTGTGTCCTGAGCCTGCAAGATGCAATTGCAGAAGCTGCCCGGGACCAGACTGAGCGGCGCCGGCCTTGTGAGCATGCGCAAGGCGGGAAAAGCCCGCCTCATGATTGGTTGAACTTGCCCGGGGATCAGAGGGTATAAATAGAGGCCTGCGTGCCTCTGCTCTGGTTGTTCGTAGAATGGAGCAAACAATAAAGACTTGTTGGATATGCTTCGTCTCAAGCACCATTATTCCCAGGACTTAACAGTAATACTTGGAATTTGGAACTCTGTCCCTGAAATAGGAAAAGTATATTGCCATAAAAGAAAAAACCTCATACGTAGAGTAAATAATATTCCAAAATACACTCACAAGAAATTACAATGTATTGCTGTGCAATTCCCTCATTTGCTGTGCATAGCTTAGCAATGGGAGCAACCACAGCTCACTATAATGTGAATCCAGAAAAGAGAAACAACAGACGTTGGAAAGAAAAATAATAATAAAGATGGGCTTCTTTTATATCAGACGAGGACTTTCATAATTAAAATTTGAGGCTACAAAGTTCAGAGGCAAGATGAAAGCATTTTCATTTGTTACAGTGGTGAGTTAAACTGAATTCAGCTTAGAAGAACAGTAATTTCAATAGTAATGAGTGGTTTCAGCTAGAACTTGGAAGAAGACTAATCCTCAGCATATAAATATCAGTAAGTCATGCTATTGGCGTCTGATGTGGTGTACTGTTTGAACACTGCTGCAGTTGTTCCTGCTTAAGTTAGACCTCCCCAAGATATCCTGTTTTCTGTTTTTTGAAAGTTTCCTGCTATGAGTAATTTTTAATCAACATCCATGGAAAAGATGATAGTTCAAGACTGCCATCTTGAGGTACAATCTACTGAAGAGAAGTATTTCATTGAATGAATAGTAATTTCTATTACTATTCAAGTTGTTAAATGTTCACTATAACAAGATATCCTGTTACAAACACCATCAGAAAGAACTTTCTAGTAAACAGATTTGGTGATTATGTACATTAAGTGATAAGAAATATTAAGATGCCACTTGCTAATTTATGGAGCACTGCCCTATGAGCAATGCAAATTGTCTTCTGGTCACCATCTAGTCTATTGTGTTTCCAAAAATAAATGTGTAGATTAACTTAGAGATGATCAGATCCTCTGGGAGGAGGAGAAGGGATGTGGGATGTTGCAGAACAGGGCATTCAGATGGAAGGGCCTGATAGAGATGAAAGGAGACTTGCTCCCAACTAAACAGAAGAACCTTTTTTTAGCAGGGCCCCACTTGACCTTCCATGATGGGGGGGGGAAATATATGGGAGAAGAGTCAGGAAACGTAGCTAAAGGAGGTAGCCATGTTTAGCTTAACAAAGAAAAGGCTTAGGGGAGACCTAATAGTAATCTTCCAACACTGGAAGGGCTGCCACAGGGTAGAGGGTATCGATTTATTCCCCATAGGACCTGTGGATAGGACAAGAAGCAATGGGTGGAAGCTTGTCAGAGGGAGATCCAGCCTGGATATGATTCTATGAACCTGCGGCTTGATTTTAAGATAATAGACCTTGTGGATACTTTAATGAATTTCTTTATTATGGCTTCCCTCTGCAGTCAGTGATTTGACCAATAACTTCTGATGCCCAGAGTCATCTTTGCCATTCTCCTTCCCTCCTTCCAGTTGCTAAGTGTGAAAAGACTTTCTTTCCCCTCCACTGGCTCCCTCTTCCCTGCCCTCCTCCTGCCCTTGCTTTTCCAAGCACAGAGTACAATGAACATTTTGATATTAATAGTCTTGACATTACATAAAAGCAACATTTATAGGATTTGTTTTATATCAGGTAAGGAGCACCAAATTAAACCTCAGCAAATTATAAACCAGAGGAAAATCCTTCCACTCTCCCACCCTACCCCCACAGAGCTAGTCACACATAAACAATCCTTATAATAATTTTCTGTAACATAGATAACACTTCCTGAAAATGTTTGTGGAGGAAAATAAACACTGTCAACATTTGTACAAAATGTTTCCTAAGGAAAAGATGTTTTTTTTTTATCTGCTAACTCTTATTAGTAACAGCTGTTCTCCCAAGGCTGGTATAGAGGCACCAGTCAATAGTCATCCGAGAGTATGTTATCTTAGTGAAGTTTTGGCTGTTTTTAAAAGCACATAGACATGGGCAAACAATCTGACATAAAAGCTGCCATGATATGAAGGGGTAGGAAAAATATTTATTGTTAATATTGAATATTACTGTTAAAAATACACTGTTAAAAATACAATGGAAGGAAGGAAAGAAGGAATCGTCCCTCTCCCCTCCCCCCCTCCCCCCCGATTTGTTTGGAAATTGATTTATTTCAAATTTACTGCCAAGCAATTGGGACAACCTTGTAGAATTATATGCAAATAATAAAGAGAAAATCTCTCTTTGGAAAATGATGTTAGATTGCTTCTGTCAACAGGCCCTTTATTTTAACTGTTTTTATTTCCACCTGATGGAGATTATTGTATATGCTAATTACAGAGTCCTAAGAATCTTGCATGTTATAGAAAATGACCCCACAAACTGTGAAATACAATGTTAGGTGACATGTCAAAGGGGCAGGAGTTTGGGATTTGGCAAAAGGCTAAATTCTGAGGCAAAATTCAGCAATTTCTTTTTCATTTTTATCAGGAATGCAATAAATAGGAAATCATTGGTTGCTAGGTTATAAATTCCCTAAAATACTAAAATACTGAATGTTGGTCCATATTTCTCTAAATGTATGCATTTATGTGTTTGTATCTCTATGTGTGTTTATAAAATAAATTCTTCTGCAAATACATTCCCTAATTTATGTCATTTTATATATTATTTTCATCTCTATACAGATAGTACTCAACCTACAATCACAACTGAGCCCAGAATTTCCATTGCTAAGCAAGAACGTTTTGCCCCATTTTACGACCTTTCTTGCCACAGTTGTTAAGTGAATCACTGCAGTTGTTAAGCTAGTAACATGATTATTAAGTGAATCTGGCTTCCCCCTTGACTTTGCTCGTCAGAAGGTCACAAAAGATGATCACATGACCCCAGTACACTGCAACCATCATAAATACATGCCAGTTGCCAAGTATCCAAATTTTGATCACGTGATCGTGGGGATGCTGCAATGGTTGTGTGAAAAACGGTCATAAGTCATTTTTTTCAGTGCTGTTGTAACTTTGAACAGTCATTAAACAAATGGTTGTAAGTCAAGGACTATTTGTATGCATATTAGTGAGCTTTAGTAATACCGCCCAGCTCCTCCCTCCTCCCAAAAGCAAAAAATTTGAACACCAACCTGCTTTCCAGCTCTAGTGCATTTCTCTCCTGCTGCAGGGAAACAAAGTTTGTGGGACTAAAAAAAGTTCAATTAGATCTTCCAACTTCTGGTGGGAAAAAAAAAGATCTCACGAGAAGTTGGAAGGTCTGACTGAACTTTTTTTAGTCCCACAAACTCCATTTCCCTGCAGCAGGAGACAAACACACCAAAGCTGGAAAACAGCTTAGTGAAGAATTTTTTTCCTTTTGGAAAGAGGGAGGTGGGTGGTGCACCAGAGTTTGGCGGTGGTGTGCCAAACTCTACAGCCGCACCAGGAGGAGAAGCGACAGGAAAAGGGGCTGCCATTACCAGAACGGAGAAGAGAGATGCAGGGCGGCAAGCAAGTGCTCTTCTCTGCTCTGCATCGCTGCACAGAGCCACTCCGCTCCCTGTTCTCCATTCTCTCCAGTGGCGGTGATGGAGGGTTGGTAGAGGGAGACGGCGGGGGAGGCTTGTGCTGCCCAGTCATGACACAAGCTACGGGAGAGTTGGTGGAGGAGAAGAAGGTGGCAGTTGCTGCTGGGCAGGTGATCTCTGGGGCGAAGCGCAAAGAAAGACCCTCTAGTGGCGCACAGTGGAGCCTTTTGCCGTCACTCCCCCCAGCTCTGAAATGGCAGGGGGGGACCGGGCCTATCCTGCCCATCCTCCGTAGCATGGCAGTCTGGCTCCGGAGGGGAATGAAAGGGAAGTCGCCAAACAAGGAGTGGCCTGGCTGGGGGGGGGGCTGAAGGAAGCAGGTGCGGGGTGCATGGGGCAGCTCCACCCCTCCCCCACCTGCCTTGCCTCGTGTTGGTGGCAGTGGCACGATGTGCCACGCGACCTCCATCCCCATTATGGCAGCGAGGTGGGATGGAGTGGGCAGGGTCTGAATTAGGCCTTTTTTTCAGGGTGGGGCTTATTTTCGGGAAAACACTGTAGTATTTTTTTCACACCAACATCCAGAAAATCCTGAAAATAAAATTAAAATCGCAGATAGTAGATATGATCCCAGAGAATATAAATATAAATTCTCTTCACAATGACAGCTGCAAAAAATCAATATAGCACAACACTGGAAAGGAGAAACCTTGCCAACAATACAAGAGAGACTAAAATTGGAGGATACGTGACAATGGAAAAATTGGAAGTATATTTTCACAGCAGAAGGATATGATTCCCTCATATACAACATGGAATGGGACAACTTGTTGCAGCCAATTTGCCACAGCCAACTCACCATGGCCAACTCGCCATAGGACAATTCACCTCAGGACAATTTAACAATTCAAGTTATTTAATTAAAATAATTTAGAAATTATTTTAATTTTTGCCATTCGCATTTCATTCTGTCCCTCCTTTTGCACCCTTTCTTTAATGATTCTGTTCCACCATTTCTTTGATATTGGTGTAACTCTTGTCCCACAGCGAGTTGTCCCATAGTGAGTTGTCTAATGTTAGTTGGCCACAGCGAGTTGTCACAACCAAATATTTAGAATGTTTTTTGTAGAAAAATAAAAACTGTTTAGCAAACAAATTGAACAATATAGGTTAAAAAAATAGCAATAATCGCAGATGACCAAAGCATAGTACAAAATATTAGTTCTTTGGTATAAAGTAGCAATTAGGGAAAAAAGGAAGAAAAGGAAAAGAAGGGGGCTACTAGAATTTTTTCCTTAAAATGTTTTGCCTTTTTTTGACTTTAATCTTTTTAAAAATTATAAACATATTTTCACTTCAACTTTTATTTTGGTATAAAGTTTATTTTATGCATGTGTATGTATTCTTTCCCTTTTTTATTTTCACTTTTTTGTTGTTTGTTTTATTTAATTAATGAGAAATGAAACCAGAAAAAAAAATAAAAGTATTTTTTTTCTCTCCAGGGAAATAAAAGGAAATATTACTGAAAAAATATTTTCAAAGTTCATTTAATAAATCCCTGTGTTAGTTAATGACTGACCAATCATCAAACTAGGCTTCCATCAGATACTTAATTTCTTCAAGCAATTGTCACATTTAATTGGATGATTATCCAGCTCAAAAGAACATTACACAAGTTTGCATATTGAATCCATTCAACTTTGTATATTTTATTTCAGAATCACTGTCATTTACTCCCATTATAATTATGATTATGAGTTAATGTTTCATCCTGAAGAATTAAATAGCCAGTCACCATAACTAAGTTTTTCCCCTTGAAGTTCTATTTAAACTTGTTTCTTTTTTTATTTCTTGTGTAATCAGAGTTTTTTCCCCAATAGTTTTTCTCCATTGCTTCCAGTATTTGTTTCCTTGAACAAGAATGAGAGAAATGAGGAGGCATTATTTTTTAGAATAAATAACATCCTTTCAGCACTATGGGGAAAATATATCTATTAAATCACAGAAGCTCATAAGTACACAGAAAGGCTTTCTGAGATTGTTGCAAACACTAATACCAGTGAAATGAAATTGAATTATAACATGAATTTTACAAAACAGAGCAAAACTGAAGTGCAATTTTCCATTATTTTACATGCCTTGTCTATAAATGTGGCCTGAATTTGAAGCCATGCTTTTGGGGTTTTCACTTTGAATGACTTCTGTTCCTTCAACAGGATATCCTTTATTTGTCTCCCATGAACATTACGATGAGCAAAGCTTTTTTTGCATGCTGTGTTTCGTGATGGGTGGGTCAACAGCTGCTCCTAGGAGAGGAAAGGTAACTATAGCAACAAATGTTATCTGCATCCTCATGTATTTCCTTGTGCCCACCCTAATTCATGCTCCTTCTATTAAAGCTACCAACTGGTTGGTAAGAGAAAAACATTCCAGGTCTCTTGGACCAATTTCTCTTCTTTTGTAAATGCTCTTCAGTTAAAACGGAGAATATTAGAACTTAGGTAGGCCTAAGAGATGCTAGAAGATGTATCACCTTGGCTCCAAATTCCTGCTCTCTCTTCTGGGTTTCACTGTGAATTGCAGCCTGTTCGTAGAAGCAACAGTTTCCCCCTCTTCAGGGCCCCGAGTCAAGTCCAGCTATACTTTTGGTCGGACCTTTTTGGGACTTGACAAATGCAATGCCTGCATTGGAACATCAATTTGCAAGAAATTCTTTAAAGAAGAAATAAGGTCAGAATCTCCATACCATATTTGGGGTGGGATGAAGGGGAAATGGGACTTATTTCTTTGGAGGAGGAAAAAAAAAATCCTCAAGTATGTAAATTTGTCATCACACATCCTGGCGTGCACTTATGTGCTTAGCAACACATATCATTTTACTGAAATGATTAATAAATCCCTAAATCATTTGAAGATGCAAGCATCCATCTTTGCCCTAGAAAGACTTTACATCAATATTGTATCGAAAGCTTAGTTGCTTATAAAAAAAAGTTCCTTATAATTTGCACAAGCAAGAGTTGACCTTAACAATTGTACCATAAAATATAAGTAAACTTGCCACTATAATATGCCTTAGGTTTTGACTGTTGTTTGCTGTTTGCTTTACATTTCAAACATTTTGGCTAAGGAAATGACATGGGGCAGATTACTATCATATATTTTGAGTCCAATTAATTTCACGTCCATACTTAACTCTTTCAAAATGAAATCAATGTAATTTATTTTATTTATTTGATTAATATCTGTGCTTATGTTACTACTGTAGTTTTATGAACTCTGGAAGCAGCATCAGCTATGTGGTTGTTGTTTGTCTAAATATAGTGAAAATTAAAAAAAAAATTAGGCTTCCAATATCTAGCCAAGAGCTGCAGATGCTAAATTAATTCCAGACTCAAACGATTCCTCAAATAAATAGGTTTTGTTAGCACTTCTAAAATTAACACTAGGCTGGCATGATGTGGTTCTAAAGCCATGGCATTTCAAAGGGGCTCTGCGACAAAGAAGGCCTGAAACTTTTTAGGCTAACTGCTGAACTGCTCTGTAATGGTGATACCAAGATGAACTATATCTTATCATCTGAAGTTCAAGAAGAACCCAGAAGATGTGAGAAGATTGCATATTTTCACAAGAGGGACTTCCTCTCTGGAAGTACATGAGGCTGCAATTTTAGTGCTCCTGAAGTTGGAATGAGCATTTTTCAGACTGTTGTAGTTGGGCTTTCCTCGAATCAATGTGTGTGCTTAGTTCACATCATTTTGAATTATCTAAAATATGAATCAGACTCAAGTACTTTTATCATACTTGAGCTATGGTAAAAGGAGCATGGCAATTTAAGCCAATATATTCTTCTAATTTGCAGAAATTATTAGCACTCTTGTCATGATTTGTTCAATTTCAGGTTTTCTAAGAGAGAGAAAATATTATGATAGGCTGAGAGAGTTCTGAGAGAAATGTTAATTCTTTTCCAATGATTTATATAATTTTAAATGGTTTGTATCAATTGGTCGCACAGCAGATAGAAATTGTTATGCTAGTAAATCATAGTATAGTTTATCAGATAAATAAGTTGACTTTTTTGCTCTCATATTGAAGGTACTATAATATAATTATGACAGCCTTGGTAAAACCTAATACAGAACTGAGCTATGGATTGAATCCATAACTCAGTTCTCGGCTGCAGGGACCTTCCGGAAAGGCCTCTGACTGCAAAATGCAGCCTGGGGACACTGCAGAAGAAGTGGACCAGTGAGGAGAGGCCTGGTTGCCAGGTAAGTGGGTGCGAGGCACGTGGGGCACACCCCCACCTCTGACCTAGCTTGATTTTTAGGTGTGTGCCTTGCTTATTTTCGGGGTAGGGCTTATATTAGGCCCACCCCCCAAAAAAACAAGCTAGGGCTTATTTCTGGGGTAGGGCTTACTTTCAGGAAAACATGGAACATACATATATACACACATATATACACACACACGTGTGTGTGTGCGCATGTGTATATGTTTATATGTGTATATGTATGTACATACACACATACACACACACACACAACACATATACACAATAGCCACTTTTAATATTACTTTCAGATAACTGTATGTCTAATTACTAGGTTCAGCACTCTGGGTCCTCCAAATATTTTGGACGTCAATTATTATGAGCCTTGAGTAACAACAAGGAACTCTACCAATTTTAGATCATATTTGGAAGACACCAGGTTGCTTAACTTTGCCATACTGAAGAAGTGGAAATAGAAAGCGCATTGTTAAGAATTTCTGTGGTAGAGTTGGACTACTTTTTTGTGGTTGCTTTTTTGCCATCTTCCAAGGATCCGCTTCCAAAGGGCATAGGAAGAAATGGTGGCAATATGCTAATATTACTGGAGGAGCAAAGTCAGAATTTGCTCTCACACTTTTTAAAATCCCATTTAGGAATGGGGTTAAACCAAATATTTTACTACTTCTTCTTTTAAAATAGACTTGAAGAGTTACAGTTTTAGGGAACTTTAAGGACTGAAAAAAAGGAGCAGTGAGCCACGGGATGCTGAGAGTTGCCTACAGGTAGTCCTCAACTTATGAGCACAATTGTGCCCAAATTTTCTATTGTTAAGGAAGAGAGTTGGTAAGTGAGTTTTGACCCATTTTATGACTTTTCTTGCCACCGTTGTTAAGTGAATCACTGCAGTGGTTGAGTTAGTAACATGGTTAAGTGAATCTGGCTTCCCTATTGACTTTGCTTGTCAGAAGGTCACAAAAGGTGATCACATGACTCTAGGACACTGCAACTGTCGTAAGTACATGCCAGTTGCCAAGCGTCTGAATTTTGATCATGTGACCAGGGGGATATTGCAATGGTCATAAGTGTGAAAAATGGACATAAGTTACTTTTTTCAGTGCGGGTGTAGCTTCAAACGGTCACTGAGCAAACGATTGTAAGTTGAGGACTACCTATACAATAAAGCTAATTATGCAGTAACTTTGTAACTTTGAACAGTCACTAAATGAATTGTTGTAAGTCGAGGACTATCTGTACCTATTTTTTAAACAGTGACAATCAGAAGTGGGTCACACTAATGCTACTTGAGTGGTATATAATATATTTGCATAATACCCTGGTTTATTTTGTATACAGTTTAATTAAGGTTTTTTGAATATGCATAATACATCAATATAACACGTGTGCAGTACATCAAGTCATAAACTGTAGGATAGCAATCAAAATGACAACAAACCATATCAAAACTTAAAGCACCACTTTTTGGTTTCGAGTGAGATGAAGCCAGTCCGTAAGTCACAGCTCTTTTTCTTTTATTGCTTGGCCTTATGGCTTTCTTTATTTACTGAAAATATAATCTCTCTGTACAGAAAGTTAAGGATCTCCCCAGAATCTATTCTTTATTAATTCTGTGCATAATTACTTGGTTCACATGTAATAAACTTACGGTACATGCAGAACAGAATTTACTCTTGATGGGGTTTTACATATCTCTGAATACTGTGGTTTTACTCTTAAAAAGCACATTTAAAATCTTTTTTTTATAAAGGATTTAGGAGAGAGTTGGGGGGGGTGTAAAGTTGCAAATTAATAAGAATGAAACAGAATCATGGAAAAAAAACTGATAGCAAAATGAGAGATTTGCTTATCTCTATTCAAAATAAAAAACCTTTCTCTGGGATAAATACTTTGTGTATGAAGTGTAAGCCCATGACTTACTCTGTTATTTGCAAAAGCATTTTGAATAGAAGTTTATCATGCCTTGCATGGATAGAGAGAAAGCTTCAGATGAAAAATTGTGACAGAATAGTGAACTGTTTTCTAATTTACTCTTGCTGAATTTTCACAAAACATTTCAAAGTATCAGTAACTTATACAACATGGTATTGGAATCCAATTCCCTGCAGGTTAGGTCAGGGACTCGGCATTTTCAGTTTGCCCTAAAGCAGGGGTGTCAAACTCGCAACGTCACATGACGTGTCGCGACGTATCACAACTTTTTTTCCATTGCCGGCAATGGGGTGGGTGCGGTTTCGGCATGACGCATCCGGCCCGCAGGCCGGCAGTTTGACACCTCTGCCCTAAAGGATTCAATGGGAAAAGATCTATTTGGTCTTAATCTGCTTAGCCATTTATACTGAATACTAAATGGTAGGCTGCAACACATTTAACAGATTGCAGTGACTATTTCTGATTTAAAAATATTCGCAGGTAAGCTTCCTTACAATCTTTATTGAGTTTATCCTCAAAGGAACTCTATTACACATACCTTTGGAATTCTTCTGTTATATATGTTGAAATGAGGCCAAGGAAGATTCAGTAAATGAGAGAGCATTGAGTTCATGAGTAAACCAGGGATTTTCAAGCTTAAGTCCAACATGATCTTCACAAGATCACATTGGCTTTTAGTTAGATGCTATTTAAAGTCTGAGGAATTCTCAAATTAAAAGATGAAAGATGAAAATAACTTCACATATGCCAGATCTTGAGGGCATATATCTATATAAAGTTTTTTTTTACCGTTAAGGTGGTGAATTACAAAAGAAACAAGTCTAAATTGAATTGTGATAATACAGTGAAGAAAAAAGAGCTAAATATATGAGGATGATTAAATAAATTAAATGTAGCAAGAGCAACAAGAGTGATATATATAATAAGTGCAAGTACAGGTTTATACAAGGTTAATTCAAACATTAAGCTAAAATCTGTCTCATATAGGATAGCAATGTGGCCTCTTCCTCATTTTTTAGAGCAAAGTCTTTTCAAAGATAGACAACAGATCATATCCTGGATCCACTGCTTAAACTCAGCAACATGGCTTTCTTTTATGTAATATCAGATTATCCTCTTTGTTGTACCCCAAGGCCTGTAACTAAATGATCTAGACATTTTCAGTATCAGAACTGAACTTGAAAATTCTTGCACCATATAAAATATTATCTGGTTGCAACTGCCATGGAGAGACAGTTTTTTTGATCTTATTGTCATATAATTACACACATTACAAAGAGTAGGATTTATCTCTGAGTAAATATACACAGGATTGATCTGTCAAAAATAGTCATTCATAAACATCACTTAAGAATTCAGTGCTTTTCCAGAGTCAAAGACTTTGCAGAGATTTCATTTTCTTTTGGAGCTAGAGGGCGAAAAACCCCCTGCAATTTTAAATAAATTTAGCATTAATGTAGTCATGATCAAATCATCCTAACTCTGAAAAGATTCTACTGGAATTGATTTCTAAGTGAACATTGTAGCCCAAGGCTACAATGGGCAAGTTCTTAAATCAGTTTTGAAATACATTTCTTGGAAATATTAAGGCAGTCTTCCAAATCATATGCATCTTTCAATACACTTTAAAAATCAGTCAATTAAGTGAAATGAGTCATAAGTCACATCAATTTTAAAGTAGTTTTATTGCACACTCCAGATCATCTTTCCAAAGCTTCGAGTTTGAATGTTTACAATATATTTTATAATAAGAGAAAATTGTAATAGGTTCCCTTGATTTATTGGAAGCATTGCAACATTTAAGACATTTTTGTGAATGTCTGTCACTTCGTGTGTGCGCGCATGTGTATGTTGTACGTCTGTGGAGGCTGTGAGAGCACTATTCTGTCAACATTATTTGAAAATTTTATAGCTTTATAAATATAACAGTCTGCAAGAGAGGGACACAAAATAGAAACAGCCCAAGTTCACAATATTTCCATAGTGTGAAGGTTTATGAAAAAGGACCTAAGGATTTACTTTGTAAAATAATTTTGGTCTGCCTGTTGCTTAAATTTGGTTTCACAATGGACCTTCAGCTTGCTTTGTTTTACATTTATGTCTTTGATTTTTACTGATTGGTGATTGATTAGGTGCCATGAAGTTAGTGTCAACTCTTAGTGACCACATAGATAGATCTATATACAGTAACCACCTGTTTTTGAGGCTCCAGATGCCTTCTACTCTGATATTAAGACTAGCTGCCCTTTATGATTCTTTGGACAGAATCTGATGACATCTCTATAAATAGCTCCTTCTGAATTGTCAAAGCTAGTTAGCTGCATTACAAAAACTGTACACTTGCTTTTGACTCTAAGGTATTTTTTTTTCTCCTGGAGTACTTTCCTAGGGGAGGTCAAGTTTAGTGCTTAGAGGAAATTGAAACTAACCTTCCGTAAGTAACTTTGAGAGTTTCTCTTTACACTTTAGGTAAGCTTCACAGAAGAGCCATTCTTACAGTCTAAGAATCTTGAAAACAAGCTAGGATATTCCGCTCTGATGCCAAATGGATGCTACACCAAATGCCTTTACATACCTTTTTATGTTTCTACAATGGGATGAAAAGAAAGCTAATAATGAAGGTTGATGAAGAAGATCAGCCATCTTTGTAAACCCAAAGGTTTTCAGTGATTATTAAATTTAAATAACTATTAGCAAAAAAAATACATATCTTCAGAATATGTCATTACCGTTCATTGTTTACATCCACTATTTCCTTTCCTTCAGGGGTCAGGTCCAATGGTTTCATTCTAACTGATGCTGTTCTCTCAAAATAATGTGATCTTGATATTCCCAACTCACCTAAGGATATGACTGAGAAAGCTCAAAGACCTCCAAATCAGACCTGCAACATAAATAGCAAATTTGGTATTATTGAGTATGCAAAAGAGCAATAGCAGTTTTGCTGAGCATAATTATGTCTAATGTTGGATGTAGTCCGATGTACTGAACTACAACTACCCTTAGGCTTATTGTGGTTAATTCTACAATTTCTATAATTTATTTTCTCACCAATGTAGTAAGGAATGGGGAAAATGTATTAGATTCTTCCAGGTGCAATTACATGGAACACTTGCCGCAAGATTAACATTCTTCCAAAAATGACCTTTATTTAGCCATTTTACAGATCACTTTTTGGCAGCCTATCTTAAAGAATGGGAAAACATTCACATGCTAAACTGGATAAAGGTGGATTAACACTCTTTTATGTTTGTGTTTCGATGACAGGTTTGACAGTTGGCTCTCCTCACATTTAACCCTCCCTCCAAGCTCTCTCTCCCGTTACCCTGGGAACTATTCAGATGACAGCAAAAGTTGGCGGCTGGTTGAGATCTCCCGATTAACCACAAAATACCAACACGACGAGTCTGATGAGAGAATTTGCACTTCCCTTACCCAGACTAAAAGATGTAGCATTGAGAGAGCTCTATGGAAGACAGAGAGATTCCAGAAATGGCTAAAAGCAAAGCGCCTGACCCCTCTCTTGGTCCAGGTTTGTACAAAGTCTTCTGTAATGCCTTTGTATAAAAGCTGCCTATGGTTGGGGAACAACTATTGTAAAATGGATTTTGGATCATCCTTGCTTCTTATTCCTCCTTCCCTACACAAGTGGATACATGCAAACCACAAAAGTCACAAAGTAGTAAGGTGGGCAAGCTGCTGAATAGCACATGATTACTTTCATAAAGAAAGAAACTATAGAGTATAATAGATTGTGTTGTTATTATTATTGATGACTATGCATACCTTTGATCTTGTGTTGATACGTGATTAGCATAGGCTGCTCTGCATCATTTTTGAAGACTTACTAGAAATTACTGTAAGGCAAGCAACAGAAGAAGTACTTCTGACTCCAATTGTCTTGCTGATCAGTAGAAAAGACACAATAATAAAAACTAAGTTGGACAATTAAAAAAACAAACAAACCCCAAACTCTTCTGAAGCTTCTCTCTATCCATAAATGCACACAATGAAATTCCATAATAGAATACAATAAACTATTTGATTTGGGGCTCTTCACTGTGGATGAGATCACATTGTTGCTACCCAAACTTACTCCACAGTGAGTTTAAACATAACTTGGCATTCTGTCATTTGGCAGAGTTCACTTTGATATGATCATGTCAAAAGAAGATGCCTTCCTCCTCTTCCTAATCCTGAATGTTCCAGTCTGTGTATTTTTCTGTCTTATACCAGTCAGGTTATCCACTGGTCTCTCCTTTTATATGAGATACATCTTAATCTATTTGGATACAGAGTCCTTGTCTTTCTTTCAAAATACCATAAC
>NW_015386632.1:335302-404742 GCF_001527695.2 Protobothrops mucrosquamatus | reverse complement strand
GGGGGGGGGTAGCTTGTACACAAATAATTTCATTTCATTTCATTTATTATATTTTTACCCCGCCCTTCTCCTTGCGGACTCAGGGCGGCTAACAGCCTAATAAAAACAAATACAAAAGTACAAAAATACTACCGTTAAAACATAATTAAAAGGAAATATTAATTTGGCCTTTGTTATTAACTTAACACCCAGCTTGTGGAGTAAGCTAGGAAATAGAAGCTTCTGGGTGGGCACTCTTTAACCTTAGAGAGTCCAAAATACTAATGTATGTCTCCCAAATGTTGATAAATGATCTGTGAATGATCAATGGGATATGTCTAACACTATTTAGATTCTACACTGATTTGGATAACACTTTTCCTTAATGTGCTTAAATTATATCTGGTTGTTTTACAGCCTGACTTATTTAAACAAGATTAGCCAAAGAAATAAAACAGATAAATGTATTTTATTATAAAATTCAGTGGGAGAATATTAATATTGTCTGTCATTGACAGGAATAACAATATGACATGTCAGTCTTTTAAGATTCACAGGCAGTTTGACCCCTGTTTGTAGAAGTGATTTAGGATATTCTCGGTGTATCCTATGAAGGATAGTATTTCAACAAAAATGTTCTATGTGAAATATAATTTACACAGCTTAGCAGAAATATGAACCAAAGGACCTCATTTTAGAAAGTCTACAACAAAAGCAGTTGATGAGCTCAATTTCAGTTCAGCAGTCAATGTGTTAATCTTAGTCACATAGACAAACCATCAGACAATGAACAGGCTTTCAGAGTTTGTATTATGCTTACCGTCTGAGACCTCCAGTTTTTAAAACCAGCACAGAATAAAATAAAATTAGAGTTCTGGCTTCAGAACTAACTTGTAGTACTATTTTTCTTAATCATTGTGTTTACCATTGCAGAACCTACACTAACAAGGGAAACCAATTTCCCTTTTGTACTGTTGAAAGAAAAGTCTCCATCCTGGTTCATCCAAGCTGGGGATAAATAAACATGGCGACTGCTTTGGGAAGAAGGTTGCAGTTTATTGAAGAGCCAGACAGAAAGGTGATTCTGGCAGCAAGAGAAGTGAAAAAAAGGGCTGAGCACATGTGGGAAATAGGTTTTTATAATCACTGAAGCCTTTTGTTTGAAGTTGCTTCCTATTCCTGTGTTGAGGCTTTGTATTTCCTGTGTCACATATTCTGACCTGAGTCTGGGTGTGCCTTTCTGGTATTGGTGGTGATGGGTTAGTCCTATTAATGTCCCAAAGGTCATATCCTGCTTCCCTGGTGTTGGGGCTAATGACTCCTAGAGTTTGGGTGGAGTATGCAGATTTTAGGTCTTTGTCTTCTTGATCTCCTAGCTGGGGCCTTTCTGATGGTTTACATCTGCATTTGTACAGAGCTGGCTCCTGCTTGGGGGAGAGAGAGAGACTTGGGGGCAGGGTTCTGCTTTTAAAATCCTTTTGAGGAAATATATTTTTCTGCCCTTTTAATATTTCCTTCTCTGGGGGGCTGACTTCCCACAGTACATTCTCTTCAAAAGTTGCATAATTCAGGAGAACAGACTGCCTTTTTCTCCTAGTCCTTCACTTTTACTTTTTCACTACTTGCTGAGATGTTCAAGGTATGTGTGCACATGTGTGTTTCCAATACATATTTAATTTTTTGAAAAAGTGAAAAGCAAATATAGCTTTAAAAATTCCTTTTACTGCCCTTAAATACTTTGTAAATACATTTTCCTTATTGATTTGTTACACAGAGACTGAACTTATTGCCAGCTGGTCATTGGATTAGGCTTTTGCTTTTAAATTGAGGCTCACAAGATATATAAGTATCTCTTATTTGGGCTTTTAAGAAGCACTGTGAGTGGTTGCTTAACCACAGTATACTGAATAACCCCCAATTGGTTGGATATGCAAAAGCATTCATTATAGATGGCTTCTGAATGCATGCGGTCTTCAATTCCTCTTTTGATGCTTTGAGAGTACCGTTACAATGGGACAGATCATCTATGAAAACATATTCAGGGTTGCTTGCAAAATAATGAAACATGTAGAAAGAAATGACTGAATAATAAATCAATATAGCACAATTTAAATTTGTACATGGAAGTGTCCATCATCTATGTAAGATAAAACAGTGGTAGATAATAAATAATAAATTAATTACCAACAGAATTAATTGATTTCATATTTTATACATTTTAAATATACCCAATTGGGTTATATAATAGTTTCTTACACATAAATGTGTTTTGTATTTATGTAGGTTCAATACGTAATATAATTATAGATTATTCCCTGAATATTTTACCATCTTGGCTTTAAACTGTTCTGAACAGAAATAAAAAATGAAACAAATGTGTATTTGATTTGTAAATCAAGGGTTTTCAGATAATGTTAAGTGTTCAAAAGAAAATATTATTCTGAGCAAAGGTATAGCGATTTCTGAAACAGTATTAGATACACAATTATGTACTGTTTAATTTGAAAGAAAAGAGTACCTACTATAAGACCTATTATCTAGTGTTGTCTCTTTACCCCCCTCAGCCCTATTTTAACATGTCAACTGTACACCCACCACCTGTACACTCATCCACTTTCCATGGATTTCTCTGTAATCACCGCAAGATGGCAGCATGGGATATTTTCAACTTTAAGTGTTAAAAAAAGCCTGCCAAGTTCTATCTGGAAACACAAGAGTTTCTCTTAGAAACTATTAATTTTTAGCACTAGGATTCCATTATTTCAAATCAAGGACTACCCGCAGCTTTCTAAAAACAAAACAAAACAAAACTCTAATAAGCATTTTATCTGCCTTCTTGTTTTCTTCTTGTTTTCTGGTAAGTTTCATTTAAGCAACTTGTGCTATCTATCTCTCCACCTCTTTCTGTCCCTCTTCAGTTTGGAAGAAACCTTCTTTCTTCAGACTGGCTTCTGTCATACAAAGTTCTCTTCAGAATATACAATGGTGCGCCCTCCATTGGTCTACTTCAATTATTTGCTGCCAAGTTGTGATCCACTCTTAGTTACCACATAGATAGCTTTTCATCATGATGTTCTGCCCTAATCTGATCCTTTACCTCTTCCAATGGTAAACCCACTGTGGGAAGTCAGCCCCCCCCCAGAGAAGGAAATATTAAAAAGGCAGAAAAGCATGCCCAGTTTTTCTTAATAGCCCCACGTCTCCCTCCCCCAAGCAGAAGCCAGGCAGAGGCCAGCTCTATAGAAATGCAGATTTGGCGATTCATTCAGAAAGACTTGAGCCAGGAAGCTTGGAATTGATGAGATTAGAAAGACAAAGAACCCTAAAATCTACATCCCCCACCCAAACTCTAAACACATGACCATTATGACACAATAGGATTAACCCACCAATACCAAAAAGGGACACACTGAACCATAGGTCAAAGTTCATGCCACAGGCACAGGAAACAACCTCAAAAGCCCAAGAAGGTATAAAAACCCATCACTCCCAGCTACATGTGGTCAGCTTTCCCAAAGCCTCATTTCTGTCTGGCTCTGCTCTTCAATAAACTATAACCTTCTTTCTAAAGCAGTCTCCATTTTGTTTATTCCCGGCTTGGACTGGACCCTGATGAAGATTTTTCATTCAACACCACCATCACTGCAACTGAGTCCATCCACTAAGCCAGGGGTCCCCAACCCCCAGGCCATGGACCAGTACTGGGCCGCAGCATGTCAACAAACGGTCCCCACTAACAAGCAAAGTCCCATCCGCGAGATGCAGTCAGCACACAAAACCATGCACCCTCCGGTCCGTGGAAAAACCTCTCTCTACAGAACCAGTCCCTGGTGCCCAAAAGGTTGGGGACCTCTGCACTAAGCGTTAGAACTTTCTCCAGAAAACTAGGATTGATTTCAATGATTCATTGGTTTGTTTTCTTGGTTGTCCATGATAATTTCAGGCATCTTCTCCAAACTCCAAACTCTTCCTGTTGGAGTGCTTGTTAGAAGCTAAATTCTTATAAGGGTGCAACATTTGCTGACAGCAAGACCCATAATCTTTCTTCCCAAGCTTAATTAGAAGAAAATCAGAGAGAATCGTTTTTTTTCTTCACATGCCCCATTGTTTGATTTGTCAGATGTATTGAGTTAGAAGTGCTATTGTATCACTAAAGCTTCATTTTCTTCTTTGCTACTGTTACTATACAGAACTCGCATATTTTAATTAAAATTTTAATACCAGAAAATGAAGATGTCACATTAAATTTCTGGCGACAGTTAATTTCTGGCCAAAGGAAATGTATATTTTTCCAAAATGATTTTTGGATTTTTTTAAAAAAATTATTTGTTATTCAGTTTTTATGATAAAAAACAAGGATAATGTTTATTTCATACTTTTTCATTGTCAGGGTGGTTTATTGCCCTTCAAATATACTTTGTAGATGTCTATTGAAATATAAATTCCACCGAGTGCAATTGAATTTTCTCCTAGGACTTTGTTTGTTCTGCCAAACTCCATCCTGAGTGTGAGTGGTGAATAAGACTGTATCTCAGGGCTTTTGAGCACTGCAGAAACTTTCCAGTTCCCAGTTCCAGTAAGGAATAAGCCTGAATCCCTATGAAGCAGTCGATCATTTTAAGATTGAGCAACCCAGTTTCAGATGTAGGATGCATGATTCAGGACTCAATAAAATGTAATGTCTCAGTCAGATTGATTCCCGCTGTCTTATAGTTTATCTTCATAAGTCCAACAATGGAGATGTGGAACCCCTAAGCCAGTGGTGGGAAACCTATGGCACGGGTGCCAGAGGCAGCACTCGGAGCCCTCTCTGTGGGCACACGTGCCGCTGCCTCAGCCTCACCTCCCCCATGACCCCCTCCTCTCCAGCAGCCCCCCTGAAGGAGAGTCGCCCCTGAATGTGGCCCATGCAGAGCAGCGCAGCCAAGGACATGGCAGCCAGGCAGCATAGACAAGACTCTACCCTTACACCCCATCGTGCACAGTTGATGCTGCAGGGCGTGGGCAGAGGGTGTGACCGCCATAGTGCTGCTGGGCTGCCTGGGCGATCTGCGGCGGGCCCTGGAGGCGGTGAGTGGCCCTGCGGGCAGGTGGGGTGGGGGATGGGGGTGGAGCAGGGGCGGGGCAAGGGGTGGAACAGGGGCGGGGCCAGTTTTTGGGGACTCGGTCTCTAAAAGGTTCGCCATCACTGCCCTAAGCAGTGCTTATAATTGTGGTAATTGAAGGTATGTGTATTTAAACCACTAGCAGTTTCCACATTTTATGCCACACATTAGAAATTACAAGGGCTTGAACTGATAGTCCTGGGATTGTAGATAGTTTCCAATGAAATATCTAGGCAGCTTTTGTTTCCCTGGATCTGAAATGCCATTTTCTATTCAAGCCACCCATTGTCTATGTAGACAAGAAAAAATAAAAGAGTCCAGAAGTCTCTTTATTTCTATATTTGTTCATTGCCTCTTTGTCTTGGTTCTTGGCTTGTTTCGGGACCCACTTCCTGATTTGTGTCCTGTAGGTTTTTATCTAGTTATTAGCTACAATGGATGAGTTTGAACTTAATTTCAGTGTAGATTTAAATGTGTGAGGCAATGAGAAGAATAATGGAGAAAGATGTGCTGGATACACAAATCAAGCCAATAGATGTTTCACTACTTAAAAGAGATTAAAAAGATAATTATTAAACCAGAGAAGCAATTTGGACATTATTTTTCTTACTGGATTTACAAAAGAAATATGTTAAAGTCTTGAAGGACTTTATGAGAAGTGATATGAAAAAGGGCAAATTTTGCTTACTGGATGTACAAAAGAGGCCTGATAAAGATTTGAAAGATTTTTGGGTTACAAAAAAGATGATCAGAAAACAAGTCCTGGGACCACATTTGAAGGAGTTAAAAATTAAGATCATTAAAAATTCAGGGAAGGGTTAGGGTTAGGGCAGGGGTGTCAAACTCAATTTCACTGAGGGTCACATCAGCATTGCGGTTGCCCTCAGGGGGCTGGGTGGGTGTGGCCAGAGTGGGTGCAGCCTACTGGGTGGGTGTGGATGGAGTGGGTGTGGCCTATTGGGTGGGCATGGTCAGTTCTACATCGTTCACATCAAGGGTGCCTGAGGAGGCCTGGGCAGGAGTGGGACAGATCTGAGGGTCTCTGGCAGAAGGGGGTGGGATCAGGGCAAGTGCCAAGGCATGGTCCACCGGGGCAAGTGCCAAGATGGCCACCACAAAATTGTACATTGGCTCCCGGCTGGCCTGGGCCAGCGCCAAGGCAGCGGGGGCCGTTCCCTCACTGTTTCCAGGATGGCTTCGCGGGCCACATGAAACCACTTTGCGGGCCACATCTGGCCCCCAGGCCTTGTGTTTGACATGTCTGGGTTAGGGTGTCAGCTTATTCAATCAAAGTTAAAATAGAAAATTAATTAGATGTTTTCCCTTCCTGGATTTTTGCTGACAAAGGACAAATGACAAGGCGTTTTGATTTTGGTCTATAGTTAAGAGATGAATTATGGGGTGAAGGGAGTACATGCTGTAATAAGAGATGTCGATAAGCTATTAAAATTGTTTTTACTTGCTGAGGGGGAAGTTAATTTTTATACTTTTTATACTTTTTTCTTTTTTAATTTCTTTTTTATATTTCTATATTTTTATAGCTTGTATTGGTTTTTATTTTCTACTTCTAACTCTTAATAAAATTATTGAAAAAAAGCACTGTTGCCTTTGCTTCACCTAATAATCAATCATCTTTACCGACAAGTTAAGCAACTGCAGTGAAGAGTGGCATTTTTAGAGCATGAACTCCCATTTCTGCATCAAAGCAGTTGAACTTTTCCAATAACTACTTCTTCTCTTCTGTGGTTTTGGATATATAGGAGACTTGACTCAAATTATTGGGCTGAAGTAATTGTTTTAGATAGAGCAAAGAATTATGGCACTGTCTTAATGTACTTGAATCAAAATGACAGACTGTGAAATAAAGTTTTTCACTTCATGTGGATGGTCCTACCTGACCCTACTACCAACTTAGCAGCTGCCAGAATGATTACTTTGTGTGTCACAGTGGAAATCTTTACTGAAAATTACAATTGGTCCAGGGCTGAAAACGTTGCCTGCTAACCTTGCCTGCTCAAGAGATTTGTGCTTATATGCATCTCTTGACAAAACTGTCACTGGCAGAGAGATGTTTCTCCCCAGCCATGCCATCCAGGCTGCCTACGTTTCAGTTTGCAGTAGCTGACGCTTCTCCCTGAATTATTTTTTAAAATGTCTGTATTTGACATTAGCAAATATTGTCATGCAGGGCAAAAGGTTCAATGCTAATAGCAAACAAGAGATGCTAAGTATATCATATATTGTAACAACAATTTGCCACATTCAGGATTCAATGAACATGTTTTAGAGATGTATATGTAACCTCTGCCTATGTGGCCTTATGGAGCTGTGTTGAAATGAAAAGCTGCAAAGATTTATATTACAATTTTTCTTTGTATTTTTCTCAGTATAAAAACAATTTAGAAACATAGGGTCAAGTATAGAAAGATAGTCTAATTTAATCCTAAGTAGGTAAACGAGATTTCTTCTTCAGTCAAGGAAGGTTAAGCTGATCTTATTTTGAATTTATACTTACCAGTCCAAATGCCAGTCTGGTTTTTCAAGATGCTGATTAGAGAAGTTCAATGATCACTTTATAGCAACTCAATTCTAGGTGACAAAATAGCAGCAGCAATTGGGAAGTAAAAATGTGCAGTTTAGAATCAGAGTTTGACAGTTAACATGGCAAATAAAAATAATCAGAAATATAGAAATTGGCTCTTCATTACTTTTATACAGTAATTTAGCTAAGCACAATATATCAGTGCAATTTACCATATTCAATCCGTAATCATTATAACAATCCGTAATCATTATAAATCTTTTATTATTATCACCTTCCTAGCAACAACTTTTTTCCATCTAAGCTTCTCTTTGGCTGACGACTTTGCCCTTGTGTGGCTGAACCAAACATTTCATGAGGGCACTTCTGCCAATCTGAAAATTTAACCAATTATTACTTGTTTCTAATATCAAATTATTTACGAACAATGCAGAGCCTCCTTTTGGTGCCTTCTGTCAATCTTAGATCCTGATGATGGCACCGGCAAGTCTGTCAAGTTTAGAAGTGGTTTACCATTGCCTTGTATCTCTCCAAAAACCTTTATTCCTCCCTTACTGAAGAGAATCGTGAACTGGTAGATAACCTGAATGTATTCTACTGTGGGTTTGAGAGGAGATCACTGGAATCTACCATTACCTTCCCCACCTCGAATACACCAACAGTAGCCCAATCTCCTACACCTATCTTTCTGGGTCCACCATCTTTGGTGATCTTAGAAAAAGATGTGTGAGGTCTATTTAATAGGCAAAAGATCAGAAAAGCACCAAGGTCAGTTGGAGTAACTCCTTCCTACTTGAAAGCCTGTGCTGAACAACTGGTCCCCCTCTTCATTAGAGATGTGTTACTGTATGTCCCTATTGCTTCAAATGCTATACCATCATCCCAGTTCCCAAGAAACCCTTCATCAAAGAGCTGAATGATTACAGATCAGTTGCTCTGACATCTTTAGCTATGAAGACCTTTGCGAGGTTAGTACTGGCCCACATGAAAATCACCACGGATCTGCTGTTAGACCCCTTGCAGTTTGCCTAACAAGCTAATAGATCAGCAGATGATGCTGTCAACATGGAACTGCATTACACCTTGCAGCATCTTGAATCTTCAGGGATCAATGCAAAGGTCCTCTTTGTAGACCTTTGTAAAATTTGGGGGTTGGGGCAAAAGATCTGGCTTGCTATCATTTGGAGAAATCTCTTCCTTGTAAATGTTATACTTGTTTCTTATACTCATACTTTGTTATATAGACATGTTTGTATGACACAATTGCTTTTTATTATAATTAGTAGCAAAACACAAGCACTATTCTATAGGTATCTGTTTTATAGCACTGTTTTATAGGTAACCCTCATTTAACTACGCATTGATGGCAGTTCTAGCAGTCTTGGTTGCTGTCTTTAAGTGACAGCTGTCACATGATCACAACTTCTGACTTCCTGTTGGCTTCCCTATTAGCTTTGTCTGTGAGAAGCTGGCAAAGAAGGTTGCAGATCACTATCACATGACCACAGGGCTGCAGCCATGGCCATAAAAAGGAGGTCTGATCATAGCTACCACTTGTTCAGTACCATCATAAATTTGAACGGTCACTGAATGAGTGGTTGTTAAAAGAGGACACTCTATATTGAATTAATTAAATTACTCCTTGTCAGAATCCATTCCAGAATGTGCAAAAGAGAAATTAATAACAAACAGTCTTATATTATCTAAGTTCTTGTGATAAAAGCAGAGGAAAGACTGTGCTTGTCAATATTTTTTTTTTAGGGCCTTCGTACACCAATGCTTCGCTGTCCATCACAAAGATTGTTGGATCGAATAGTACGGAGATATGCTGAAGTTCCAGATGCTGGTAGTATCTACATGGACCATTTTACAGACCGGGATAAACTGCGTCTCCTCTACATGTTGTCTATTAACACTCATCCCATTATTTTACAGGTATAATGGCATCTGCTTTCATATAATATCTCATCCTTTGGAAATCCCATTTCAACTCACTTTGAGATATGAGAAAAGTTATGAATTGATTGGATAATCCTTATGCTGGATCCAGACTCTTTTTTCTTGGGCGTGAGATTTTACTCTCTTTGTGGTACTTAGGTTAAAAATGGCTACTCATTTGCATGATTAAACCCCACCTACTTTGACTCTTGCTAAGTTCAGGTCTCCCCAGATTTAAGTGCTTAGGATACCAGATTTACAATTTTTAATATACAGCCAATATGGCCAATTACTACAGGCAATCAGAGTTGTAGTTCAGGAATATTAGGGCCCCAAAGAGAGGGCACCTGTGTTAAATCAAGTCCATGCTCCGAGAGTTAAACGGACATAAACATTGTTTTTAATCTAATGGCTGATTTGTGTTTAAATCTGTTCTAGCTAATGTAAAAGTCATATTCTACAGCAGTGGTTCTCAACCTTTTCTTCACCACAGACCCCCTTTAAATACTATGGTCATGTACCCTCAAGACTTAATTAAAGATTTAAACCATAACATTTCTTCAAGCTTCCATGGACTCCCTGTGAAAACATCGTGCCCCCCCCAAGATCCTGCAGACCCCAGATAGAGAACCACTGTTCCTATTCTACAACAGGGGTCCCCAACCCTTGATCTGCAGTCTAGTATTGGGCTGCAGCTCATTGGGAACTGGGACACGCAAGCAGTGAGAGAGCATGAAAGCATGCAAAGCTCCATTTGCATAAGCAGCGGGCATGCTCCCCCCTGCCGCCACTGCTGCTGGTGCAGAGCCGGAAAGGTTGGGGACCACTGTTCTACAACCATACATGATTTCATGGCTCTTGCCTAGAATTGGAAATTATTAAATTTTCTGAGACCAGACAAGCTATTATCAAAGTGGCAAGGAGTCTTAATTGGAAGTAAGAGATGTAAGGTTTAGATCCTGGGGTTGTTACAAACAAGGGCTTGATTGTTTGACTCTGCAATAGCTGATCTTCATTATTAGGTCTTAATATCCCCACCCACCCCCAGAAAAGGTCTGTCTATAAAAACTTTAAACTTTATGCTTCGCTACTAGTTCTTGGGTATAGGTTTCAGTTCTTACAGAGAGATGTATTGATGAACTCTGGATAAAATTCTGATAGCAGGCTCAGTTACTCTCAAGAAAGGGAAAATGCACTAAAGAAGATCCAGGACTCTCAGACTGCACACCATTCTTGAATGGAGAATTGTAACCCCATCCAAGATTAAAAATGACATATCTGCAATGGCCAGAATGTTCCAGAAATACATTATATAATAATGGGTTTTTTTAGCTACCCTGTTGTCAACTGGGAATCAAGTGGGATGTGCCACAGATTCTCACCATGCCTTGCAAAAATCTTCATCTTTCAAAAAGTGGAAAAAGAAATTAGAGAATATATTGGACTTGATACTTAATAACAGAGAAAAAGTGGTTGAAGAAGTGGAAATGTAAGGAATTTGAGGCGAGAGTGAGTATTTTACCATATGGAGGTTAGGGAGAACTGAAGGCAGCCAAATTAGTGCTCTAAACTTCAAGAAATCTGACTTTAAAAAGCTAAGGAGAAAAAGTAGGAAGAATTTCATGGATGAAAATCCTGAAAGGAAAAACAGGTAAAGATACTTGAGAAATTTTAAGAAAGAAATAATTAAGATACATCCAAACTATACGAGAGAGAAAAAAAAGAGAGACGATGAAACCACCATGATTGCACCAAGATCTGTCCGATAAACTGAAAAACAAAAAGGACACATTTTAAAAATGCAAAGAGCAGAACATCAGGAAATAGTCCAAATCTTCAAGGATAAATTCAGGAATAAGAAGCCTAAAATCATGTAAGGTATTGAAAGCTTTTCTAGGAGCATGCTCCATATGGTATTATAATAAAGAATTATAATTTAGTGTAATTTAATTGGAATTTAGTATTACACTGTAGTTTGTATAGAATCTAAATATTGACACGGACTTGTAATGATTTGATTAACAATTAATGGTTTTAATATATCTAAATATGTTAATATTTTAAGCACTACTTTTTTCAAACCCATATTTCTTTGGTAATTAGTGTACTGCATATTTTTATTCACTTAGTGAATAAGTGAGTAAATAAAATAAAATAAAATACATTCACTATATTTAACAGTTGAGAAGTTTAATATTTTATTCACAAATTTAACTCAAAAAACCTAATGTACTAGAATTTGCACTTTACACTGTCTTTTAGTTTTTGATTTTCTTGCAAAGTTGTAATGACTTAGAAATGACTTAGAAAACACATAGAAAAGAGGAAATCTGAAAAAGAATAACTACTAAATTGCACAGTGCTGCACTTTTCTGTTTCTGCGCTGCAATCTAGTGATCATTTGGTTTCGCCACCCAGCCATGGTAGCCCTAATAAAATTATACCCAAGGAATACCCTGTGTATTCCTTGATTACACTAAAATTAGTCTTTTTAAATAGAGGGGCAGTGGAGTGGAAATGCACGATATCAGGAGGCTATTAGCATGGGGAAAGCTAGTACAATAATTCCATATCATCATGGAACTTCACATTTCCTTTTTTTTTTTTTTTGGCAGATTTTCCCTGGTGCAGAAGGATGGCCCTTTCCAAAATATTTGGGATCCTGTGGCCGACTAATAGTAACAGTCAGTACTAGGCCTTTGAAGGAATTTTATGGCTCATCTTCTGATGTGACAGCAGATTTAGCTCTTCAGCTCCTTACTATTATCAGTTTCATGATGAATAATGACCTGAACTATTTCTTCTACTTTACTCATGTTGATGCTGACATGTTTGGTGTTTTCAACAATGGACAACTCTTCATCCAGGATGCCAGCATGCTAGGAGTCATTGACAAACAAGAAGGTACTCAGATGCAATCTTGAATAATATGTCACAACAGGTTAGGAGGCATTATAGAGAGGGATAAAATGACTAACAGAGATATAGAACAGAATAGAACAGAACAGAATAGAATAAAACTTTTTTAAATATACACTAATCAGCATACATTAAAATGAAATTTCATTGCATTCAGCTCTCTATGAAAGAACTGTTACATAAGCAAAGGAGGCTTAAACATTTTTAAGCCTTGAGAAACAAGATATTATTCACCTCCCTGATTCATTGAAGTATAAGAAGTGGTGGGTAGGGGAAGTGTATTATTGGACAATCAGACTTGCAAGATTCCATTATTATAGCCAATCTTGACAAAGGTAGTTCCAGTTTTCCTGTAGAATTGGTTTCCTGATCTGGTCTATCTAGTAGGATTGACAGGTGAGCTGAAAATACATTCTATTCACTTTTCTTTCAGCTTAATTCATATAATAATAGCCAATTAACTAACTATATAGACAGAAAAAAGTGTCAAAATTAGCATGTGACAGATTATAAATATTTCTGTTGAAACCAGATTGAAGAACTGATTGTCAAACTAGATGGAATTCTATTCTATATAGTTTTCTTACAATGTTGTTTCAAAAGTTAACGATGAAAGTAAGACAAATAATTAGATTTGTTAAATAAATATATGAATAAAAAACTGAAGCAATGTCAAAATCAGCATTGCATATGCTTATAATGAAAATATTTCCTTACAAGATGATATTTTAGTGTTATTTCTTTGTTATATTTATAGCCTACTGCGATCCATATTTTCTTAGCAATATTAATATTGGGAATATGTTTTTTGCCAAATAGTTTAAAAACTTTTGAATGCCTTTAGATTTTTGTATTGCTTTATTCATTTGTTGCTGGCTTTTATTTTAATGTTATATTGTACTGCATTACTTTTTTCCTCTTTGTTTCTGATTTATTTCAGTTTTATTCAACATACTTTTATTATCATAATGTTACTGTTATTTTATATTTTAAAATTCTCTGTGCTTTGCACACAGAAAATTGATTATTGGCTGCCTAGTAAACATAATAACAATTATGTTTTAAGCAGACTTTTTCATTCTTTTTAATAGGCAGAGACTTGATGAATAGGCAACAGAAATACAAGGATATATTTAGCTGCTTAGCTGTGGATTGTGAGCCTGTGCTGCCTTCCTGTAGTTCCATCAAGGAAAGCCAGAACCTTATCATGGTATGTGAGAAACTGTTGCCCAACCTCTTAAAACAAAAATTTCAATCACCTCTGCAGGAGAAGATTGACAGCGCTTTAAGTACCTGTGCAAACAGATTTCTTTCTGACCAAGAGATTATCACAGCAACTCAACTGCTAGTAGACATTTTGAAACCTCTGCAGATCTGTGATTCCCGCTTTGTTTACCGATATCCTGACTGCAAATATAGCACAAAACTCTAAATGAATATTTTCTTGGAATCTTTGGGCTATAAACTACATACTTCTTCTGCTGTGGAAGTTAAAAGAATGGAGTTGCCCAGCAAATTCTTCAGAACGTGAGCACTAGGATTTGTACTGGACATTCGCTGTCTTCCAGATTAAAGCTCTATGGCTATTTGGTTTACTTTTTCAGGACTCATATAGAATTGTAGCATCCATGTGATTACATATGTCAAAGCTACATATTATTGTTCTTGTTCTCTCATTTCATATTTATTTCTGTTATTGAATTATTTCAAGATGTATTTCTCAAAAGGTATTTTGGAGATCCAACATATTTTCAAAGAAATATTGATCCTTTCTTGTTTCCTATCCATTCTATTCAATGATTCAAAACCCAATTCCAAATGATTTATACAAGATCATTTATTCCATTCAAGATAGCAGCCTCTCCATTCTACTTATAGAAATAGGGGGGGGGGGGTTCCACACAAAACCCTATATTAGAATAAACCTACACTTGATGTTCAGCAGTGCCATATTTTCTACATTAGTCCTCAATTTACGACCATTCATTTTGTGACTGATCAACAGCACTGATAAAAGTAAATAACAATTCACAATCCACTTCATACTTATTGCAGCATTCTCAGGACCGACCATGTGATCCCAATATGGGTGCTTGGTGACTGGCTCACATTTACAACAGTTGTAGCATCCCAGGGTCACTTGCAGCCTTCTCAGCCAGCTTCCAATAAGCAAAGTCATTTTAGGTAATTTATCTAGAGTTCTTCCATTATTACACATTTCCAGGGTTCTTCTTATTCTTTTCTTCATTTTAAAGTGTTAGATGATGATTATGTTATTTATCTGTTAACATTTGAAATCTACCAAATGTAACCCCAAGTTCTGATAAGAAATATTTTCTTTCAATTACAAAATGTATGGAAAGGAAATTTCTGAGTCCTGCTCTTCTGGAAGATAGAGTACACAAATAGAAACATATGTATGGAAGAGAAAGAGAGAAAGAGAATTTTATTATGATCCCAGGCCAGAGTTACAAATAAAACACATTAATACTAAAATAAAAACAAAACAGGATAAGAATGTTTCAATTGGTGGTGGATTCATCAGTGGACCAATGAAGGTATATCTAATTTTACAAGGAGTGTAATAGAATTTGGCTGTGTTCAAGGAAACTAAATCATACTAATCTGACAACAATAATTGTACAGAAAAAAAGCTCAGGATTTCCTGGCTGTTTTATCAGGGAAGGAATCATAAGATGAGTCTTAGGCTCCTTACAGAGGGTACAATACCGTATAACAAGACGTGAGGTACAATTTCAATATCCCCCTTGTCTATAGGGACACAGCTGTAGCACATAGGGAACTTTTTTATATCAGTCCTCCAAAACTACTTCAGGAAAGTATTGAAGCATGCTAAAATTAGTACTCTTTGAAATTCAAAGACAGTTACATGATGTAAACATCTTGCTGATTTCAAAAAGGGAGCTTGACCTCTCAGAGAAACCTTCTTACATAGAGCAGTCTGGTCCTGTTGGCTTTCCAGGTCTTAGGTAACTTTGAGTATATTTTATGGGATGAGGTTTTGGTTTAGAACACGGGTGTCAAACTTGCCACATCACGTGTCGTGTCACAAAGTATCACAACTCTTTTTGCATTGCCAGCAGTGGGGTGGGTGCGGCTTCAGTATGATGAAACTGGCCCACAGGCTGGCAGTTTGACACCCCTGGTCTAGAATAATTATGGACAATAATTAAAAGAACAAAAAGGAGGTAGGGTTGTAAGGTTTGATAAGGAAGATGGGAAAAGCCAGAATTTAATTTCAATAGAAAGAGTGAGTAATTTTAGAAAGCTGTTTCTAAGGAATTAACTTTGGCAAGAATAGAAATGGTTTGATGACGAACTAAGGAATAATCCAAATATATGGAGCAATCATGCAAAAAGCAGTGGGGGGGGGAGAGAGAGAGAGAGAATTTCTTTTATAATAATAACTACATACTTAAATAAGTGATTTTACCTGGAATACTTTAAAAGTACTTCACAAAAGCTCGGTAATATTTTTCTAGATTCCCCCCCCCCTCAAGACTGATAGAAGGTTAAAGCTGAGAGATTTCAGCATGTTACATGATGCTTAATAAGTTCACAACTAAGGTGGAAATTTTAATGGGAAGTTTCTTTCTGATTTTCAGCTCATACTTTTGACCATTTTATGAATTAAATGTTTTGTCTACATTCATCTCAATGTGTTTTTTTAAAATACGTGACATAGAATTCAGCTATTCAATTACTTTTATGGCCATATAAGGTTAAGACATTGCATTACATATATTATTTTTAAGTTCATTTCAGCGTTTTATATATAGCACATGTAAACATGTACATGTGGATTATAAAGCAAAATGATATTTTACTGGTTGAATTACCTCATGATGATAGTGTCAGGTTTTCAAACTAGGGTTATGAGAGTGCCTCCAGTTAAGAGTACACACTTTAGTGAATTGAGGATAGGCCACAGGGCCTGCACAGCTCAGATATCCTGGAGTTTGCAGCCATTCAGTACCACCTACCTCTGAAGCTGCTATCTTTCATTGTCTCCTGGAAGAACTTTTTACCCCTGAAAGCTGTGATTGTGCCCTTTTTTCCATCCTACTTCTGCTATAGTGAAACATACTTCTTATTACTTCTAAAAATGCAAGAGCCCTATTCCAGTGATGGCGAACCTTTTAGAGACTGAGTGCCCAAACTGCAACCCAAAACCCACTTATGCATTGGCGAGTGCCGGGTGGGCGTGGCCCATTGGGTGGGTGTGGCCCATTGGGTGAGCATGGCTGCAGTGGTAACGGCAGACTGGGTGGGACTAAAAAGTTCAATCAATCAATTCCAACTTTGCAAGATTTTTTTTCCCGCAAGAAGTTGAAATTGATTGATTGATTGAACCTTTTTTTTTTTTTGCACACGGCGGCAAGGTTTTATAAAAGCGAAAAGGTTTTATAAAACCCAGCTGAAGGCCTAGAACTGGGGCGACGGCGTGCGTGTCCACAGAGAGGGCTCTGAGTGCCGCCCCTGGCACCCGTGCCATAGGTTCGCCACCACTGCCCTATTTTATATAAATAAAAGAGGTTCTAGGACATAAATTGTCTATAATTTTTGCTGGCAAATTATTAATAGAAGGAAGTGGGAGCTATGCTAAAGATCAGACATCAAAATGGACATTCTTAAATACACATATAGTACACACAGTTTTCATTTTAACAGCCTATTTAGCTCCAACTAAATACATTTTCTGGTGCTGCAGATAATTCAAGTAGCCTTTAAAAAAAAACATTTTAAGGTTAACACAAAGTTATCTTTAGCTAAAACCCTAACATGTCTATTCATTTATGTGAACAATTTAACAGCGGCTGCACAAGGAATAACATTTGATGAGGTAGCTGAGAAACATATGGTAGCACTTGAAGAATTAGGACGATACACCATCAACCATTTAAAGCGCAACCCAAACAAGATCCAAGTGTGTGGAAACCTTGCTCCATTCTCCTTAAGACACTGTTGGATTTTCTCACCTGAAAATTGAAAGATGAAAAATGTCCTAGGTTTTGGTTCTGCTAACTTACAACCCACCTGGAAGGGCTTGACAGTTCTTCTGAGAGCTAGTGCATTTTAGGGGATGAGTGGGTGGGGATTGGATCAAAAGATAGCATATTTCCATTTCATGTACACCCACAGAGTTTCTATACTGGAAAAAAAGAGGATTTTATACCACTCCCCTTTTATACCACTCAAATGTCCCTGATAGAGTCTCAGTCAAATTCTAGCCAATTTGATTTCTGCTGGTTCTTTTTATGGAACACAATATTTAATACTTTTCTCTAATCCTATTAATGTAGATTGTTCGCTTTGTTTCTGGTGGGGGTTCCATTTACAAAGGAACTTGTGTAGGTCAATGCCGAATAGAATCATTCCTTTTCCAAAAATACAGAACTTTTCTTTTTGTTTTTTCCTCATTCAAGTAGGAATTGTGTTACCGATGATGACAAATAAGACCTAATTGCCAGTTGGTTGGACTATTGCAATGTGCTTAACTGGGGGTATCTTCGCAGATGATTCAGAAGCTGCAGCTGGTAAAAAAACATGGGGATAGCTTGCTGCTGGCACAATCCCACCAGCATAGAATAATACTAAGAATAACACTTTTCAAGCTGCTGCATTGATTACCAGTAGGCCAAATTCAAACTGCTGACCACTACCTTGAAAGCTCTTTACAGCACAGCACTAGGACACAACAAGCAATGTCTTGTCAGGATTGAATTTGTCCAGAATGATAATATAACTGTAGAACAGGCTTGTTGGGAGTCTCCATTCTTTGAGAGGTAAGTTGGGAGTAAAGCAGATGGCAGGCCTTCTCAGTGGCCCTCCTACTCTTTGGAACAGCCTTATCCCAGCACTCCATTGGCCACAATCCTTGCAATACACAAGCACCTAAAGTCATATTTTTCCAATGAATCTTTGCCCCTGATTATTTCTAAGGGGTGATCATAGAAATTTTGAATACCGTTTACTGACTTTTAATATTAACACAATGGGGTGGCTGCTGGCTGCATGTGACCCTGGACAGCTAGTAAAGTGGCCCAATAAGATTGTAATAATAAAAATATTTTTAAAAGGAAGTTTGTTATTTATATACATTAACTATATATTTTATTTGGGGGCCAAGACAATTCCTCTTCAATCAATGTGACCCAAGCAAGCCAAAACCCGAGTCTGCAGGGCATTTCAGCCTTGCTGGTACTCTATTCACGTGTGTAGTCATGCATCCTACATTTTTTCTGCACCTGCAACTTTCCTTGCTGGGAATTAACAGCCCAGCCTGATCCTGCAATCTTGGTAATTCGCTTCTATTTTAGTTACAAAGGGATCTCACCTCTTGACTTGAGATTTAGAGTAATTGGGTAATACAGCAAATGCTTTCTTGCAATTTTGGAAAGATTCAATAGTTCCAATTCCTTGATTCCTATTAATATCTTTGATTGCAACTATACCACAAATGGTTAGAAAACTTTTCCATGTCTGCACCTGTACGAGTGCAAATATTCAAGAAAGTTCTACTCACAATGGATCCAACTCATTGTACGAAAGTAATCAAATACTGTTTTTTTTTTTGATGGAAGGTTATCTGCAATGAGACACATGGTTGAACATCATAAGTAGGAAGGCTCTTTGTGGCATATATTTTGCAAAACACAACATAATACCCAAGTTTTGATTAGGCAGCCCCCCCCCCCAAATAGTTAAGTGATTCAAGTTTGAGCATTGTAAATTCATTGGTGGCATAGCTTTAACAGTAATGCACAAGGCATTTTTTATGAATCAGCTGCAATACTGATTGGGTTTTTTAAATATAAACTTAGCATCCTTTTCATATTTTAGCTTATATTGACCTTTTGCTTTTTTGAAACCAACTCTTCAGCACTGGCCTAGTCAACTTCTTCATGTATGATTTTGATCTCAAATCCTCATCTGAGGTTTTTGTGCAGCCCCATCATTTTCTTCTGTCATCCATTTTTTCCCTCAATCGGATTATTTGTCATTAATATCTCTTTAAGAACTCTTATTATTCTTAAACTTATTTTCTCTTTATCTTCTTACCTGTCACTGCTTTGTATCATTAATATTTATGACTAACTCCAAACTAAGAGTCACATTTGTGATATGTGTGGCTATATAAATTGATTTTAATAAATACAAAGGCTTAGCCACTTTTTTCTCTCTTAAAATCAAGTACCTCAGTATTACAGTCACTCTCTCTAAAGTTCTTATATTTTACTTTCTGAACTAAATCTTTATTAAACAGTAATAGAACAAAGACAACTGATTCTCTTAGCATTCCTCCACTCTTTGAATGATAAAGTTGTCATTAAGACATGTCAGGAATTTTTTGGAAGAGCCATGTTTGACTTTCTCATCTGCCAACCAGCGTTGCAGCGATTATTTCATGTCTCTTTGAAAGATCTGCAATTTGCTTTTACAAAGCCATCAAATCCGAGTAATCTCTATCCCTTACAGGATTTGATTTATAGCACACTGAATCTAAGTAATGATGAACCTCACCAGCCTACTTCACAAAAAGGTGATGAAGATTTCTGCAAAGAACAAAAGTAACAGCAGATGACATGATCTGTGGACAAAATCTATATAAATTAAGAGCATGAAAACAAACTGCTCCTTCCTAGAGTGATGTAGGGTAATCTACTAGAACAATTTAAAGCAGTGGAGAAATCAAGCAATACTTATTTATTTGCATTCTTGGCATATTGCCTATCAGTCCCATAAGGTAGACCAGGCTTGAAAATCAACTCCACAGGAAGATTAGAACTAGTTTATTGGTAGGCCGCTATAGTAACAAATCTCCTAAGTTGGATATGTTTTTTTCCTCTTCCCTCTTCACCCCAGTGAACTAGGGAGGGGCTAACCCTGAGTCTTTTAATATTATCTCTGTTTTCAGGGAATGCCTTTGTCCATTTTGCTTATGTAATAGTTTCTGAATATTTATTTGAAGGCTACCTCAAATAATGAAGAATGCACGTTAATCTGATGGCAGAATGTGGGTATTTACACAAGCCTTCCACTGCTACGGGAAATGGCACAAATTATCAGATCCTCACAGTTCTTTTCCTGGATCTGATCTTTAAAAAGAAAATCTTGCAAACTTATATAAAGAGCTACCAGTTACAAATCAGAAATTCACAGGAAATTTTAGTTAGAATCCTGTAATGCCTAAGCTTTTTTATTTGGATATATCATTTCATACAGGTCTGGAGGTTAAATACTGTGCTATATTCAATAGTGGAGAAACTATAGTTTTATCTCATAACAAATATATTCCCCCCCCCCCCGAGAATGCACAGGTTTTAGATTTACTCCATTCTGTTTTTTCATAAAATCTATTTTATTATTTTATGTTTATGTTACACACACACAGTATATATATTTAATATATATTAAATATATATATATATATATTAATTTTGTTTTTATTTCAATCCTAAAAAATAAGTGGTATTTAATGTTTAAAAAGGCAATGCTGAATCTGCAAAACTAATTATTTGTGACTACGGAAGATATCTTTATACTTGGGTCAAATGTCCGTGCTAGGATAATTCTATGTGAGCAAAATGACATTTTCTCACTGAAGGCATATTTTACCTCTGGAATTTCAGCACTGAAACACAACAGCTACTTCATTGGAAATACGCCAAATAAACACCAACATTAATCCTTTGCTCACATTGTAAACTGATACTGTTAGCATATCAAACAAAACATACCGAAATGTAAGACAATAAGAATTCTCTCTTGCCATGTTGTCCAGTTTTGGGGCATTTCAAATAAACCATCTTTGTTTGTATTATCAGATAACACAATTTCAGTTTACTTATTGAAGAATACAAACTATATATGTGGGGCTAAGATTAAATACCAATTCTCTTCAGTGCCATACTTGAAAGTGCTATGTATTACACTGATTCTGAAATTATTATCTGAAGTACTGTAATAAGGTAACTGTTTTGAAACTGGTTTTGGTCACAGTAATTTCTGATTTTTCTCTTACCCTTCTGGAGGCATGATCTGCTGAGAACAATGTAAGAACCATTATTTCAACAAATCTTGATAGTTTCTTTCAACAACATCAAATATAGTGAGACATTTATAGAACTTAACAATTATCAGTTCAATTCAGAAGTTTATGAATCAGTAAACTAATCCACTGGGATGAACAAAGAACTTGGATTTCAATTTAATGGGTTTTCATGTGACAGGTGAAGCATATGGGAGCAACTGGATAAAAAATATTATCAGTAATTTTAAACAAAGAACATGCCCTAAAGGACACTAATGCTTTAAAAATTTATCAGTGATTGAATTACATAATAAGCAAAAATATAGCATGATTTGTACTTAAGACAATGTAGCCATATGCTTGCTAAAAAAACAACTGGAATGTACATTTCTTATTTTGGTTAGGTAAAGATATCATTCTCAAACTATTTCCTGTATAACTCCTTACTAAATTCCAAGGTGCCTAAATTGAATCTTCAAAATCCCATTAAGTTATATTTCATTGGAGCTTCTAACTAGGTTATTTCATTTATTACTTCTACAATTTGGCATCAGCTATTAGTCTGTCATTGCAGGAAGTGCAATTTAACAATAAATCAGTCTGAAGGACATATATCTTGAGGATACATACCATATATATATATATATTTAAAAATAATCATACTTTTGTAAGCAATATTTACAGTAGACACCTCAATTCTACCATATATATGTAAAACTTAAAAACAAGAAATTTAGGCTCTAATCTTTATACATATATTTATATTCAGTTTTATATATATTTATATATATATATTATATATACACACACACAAAAGAGTATATATAAAATATATATAATCAGATTTTTAAAAAATCAACAATAATGGGGCCATGTACATAATTTTTTAAAACTCAAACAATACAAAACTTTAAACATTAAACAATTTTAATAAAAGTTTCTGTACAATGCTAAGCAGTTTTATTTACATATAGAAAATGTAATAGGAGTAATGTTTGAAATTACAGAACTCCTTAAAATTTCAATGGCAGGTAATCTGGAAAAAATAACAGCATTCCATTCACAAATATTTTCAAGCAATAAATATGTATTTATAAATAGTGTAAATTTACATCAAGATTAGAAACAAAATCACAAATCTGAAGTTTATTCTTTAGTCTATGTGCAACCCATTTATCTTTGTGACTTGGCTGTTAATTTTTTAAATTTTTATTTAGGAAAGAAAAAGTAACCATCATGGTTTCAAAACAAGACAGAATAACATAAAAGCAGTAGAAAAAAAGGTATCACCTAAGTTTCACATTAAAAAACAAAGTAGCCCAAAGAAAGACATAAAATTCTAACTACCTTACATAGAAAGGACCAGCTAAGCCAGTACTTTTCCAAGAAGAAGGAGGGGAAAAAAATCTTTCAAGGGGAGCGGGATAGAGAATTTGATGAAACCAATTCATCAGCCCAGAAACAGAGAAATAGAAAAAAGGTGGTCTTCAAGTCAGTAGTCTGTATAATGTTGCCAGTTTTGTCAGATATATACAAAACGTGGGATTTTTTTTTTTCAATTCAGCTGAATGAGCTTTCTATTTTTTAAAATTCTGGAGTAGGAGCTGTGCTCTCTCCTGTCCAGTTGGTTGACACTCCACACTTGGAAGGTTGCATAGACACAGCTTTCAGCCAGCAGCCTTATGGGATCGCTACAAAATCCATGGTGCAGAACTGGGTCACTTCCTGAATATCAGAAAAGGTTTTATATAAATGTCCTTGGAAATATGTCAAGATGAAGATGATGGCAATGGAGGTGCCTGTAAAGAGAAAACACATCAGATTTGCCTTTAAAAAAAAAACTTCATATACTATAGGACAAGTATTCAGTACATACAGAATATTGACTTGACCTACAGTAGTCAATCTATTCTAAATGCTGTTCCACTGCAGCTTTTCAAAACACTTTGCAATTTCAGTGGTGACAAAGTAAATGAATATTTTAGAAGCATCTGCAAGTCTGCACTACTATAACCTATAATGCAGTTAAAGCTTCATTTAAATCCCATTCACAATCAAATTAAACAAACTACATACAAAACAACGTACTGTACTGTGGTATGACTTTAATGAGTATGTTTATTATCTTTGTTGAAAAAAAGGTTAATCAGTTCCTAAAGGGTAAGTCGAGTCAGATATTTTAATTTAGGAGATGACTAAGGAATGCACGTTTGAGGGGCCCTATTACATAAGACACACATTTTGGTTATCAACATCGAAGTAGGCTCTTCTGGACAGTTTTATGCACAAGAACTCTATATATCTAAAAAACACTTTGTCAATGTTCACAAGACTGGAAAGAGATATAAGACAATAGCGAAAGACTATTGTCTCCACCAATCCAGTCTGGATGACATTGTACAAATGGACAAAATGCAACCCCACTCATACTTTTCCCAGGACCTTCAACAAAATCATTCCAAGAGTAATGTGTAGAATATACCAGAAGGTCAAAGAAAACTCCAGAGTAATGGCAAAAAATCTGAAAGCTATCAGAATGATGCACACATGGGATGATACCAGGAAGAAAATCCCTGCTGTATGATCCAGCATGGTTTTGGGACAATGTTCTATGAAAAAGAGGAGATGAAAATGATATCTTTTGACATGAATTTTTTTTGAAGAAAATAATACCTTCCATTCCAATTAAAAAAAAACTCATCCCAACTGTGAAGCATGATAGTGGGAAGATTATGGTTTGAGGCTATTTTGCAGCTTCAGAACTTGAACAAGTTAGCATCACTGAGAAAACTGTACTAGAAATTTCCACAAGATAAATGTCATGGTATCTTATCTGTGAGTCAAAATTTAAACTAATGTGCTTCATGAAGCATGACAAAAATGCTGAAACATTTTGGGATGACCGAGTTCATACCTTGATTTTAATTCAAGATTCTGGCAAGACTTGAAGTGAACAGTTTATGGAAGATAGTCCAAAAATATCAACCAATTTAAGCAGTTTTGCAAAGGATAATGGACCATAGTGCCTCCAGACCAATTGTGGGGTTCATCAACAGGTAAAGAAATATTAGTTTGAAATCTATTACATGGAGTACCATCATTACTAAATTAAATGTTTCCCCGCTTTCCCCCAAATAAGCAGTGAATTATAGGTGAATGTGTTTTTTTTAACCAAATCTATATGTTGTGGGGTTTTTTTTAATAAAATCTCTTTATATATTAATAGGACTTTGATGAAACTCAGATCACATTGTAGGTGAAAGTATGCAGGATATGCATTAATGCAAGATCTATAAAGTTCACAGTTTCTGTCATCCCCATAATCAGAGGACATTTTAACATTTTATTCATTTTCTTCAGTTCATTTAGAGACACATACCCTTCAAACTTACATAATCTTCCTAACTTCTCATGTGTACAGAGCTCTCAGCTTTCTTGTTCTCTGCCTGTTTGAAATGTTATTCTTAAAAGTTCAGAAATGACCTGACCTGAATTACTGCAGGATTAAATGACCTGAATTATTGCAGGAAATTATTTTGAAAGATCCAGATAAGTAAAAGGGATAGTGGAAATCACTGAAACTAACACCTAAGTACATTAGAATAAGGTAGATTTAAAGCCAAGTGCTTGAATCTGAGGGGATGCAGAAACTGTTTTCATTTTTTATTTTACAAAATGGGGCACTCTCCAGTTTATCAAGTAGGAACATCTTACATTAGACACAAAGATTACTTGCAGAAGTGCAACAGCATTAAAAGAAACTTCTCAATTGATGGGCTAAGAAATGGAAGAAAGACCCAGGTCAGTCTAGAAGAATTCACTCTGAAGTTTCTCTTACATCTCTGTTATTTTATTATTCTGCTAATTTTCTGGAATGTTGAAGAAGATAAACAGATCTGCTCATCTAGAACTATTTTAACTTTTCCCCAAAGGGGAACTATATTGAAATAGACCTAAGCAAAGCAATTGATAAAAAGAGAGGGCCACAACACAAGTCACCAAGAGATGGACAAGGAACATATGATCAACATGAATGAATTTAAGGCTCCGGGATCAAACCAATTACATTACAGGAACTTGCAGATTTCATCTTGGAGCTATTTTCTACGATTTATGAGAAAAATGGAGGTGAGGCATAGTACTTTACCCTTTTACAAGGGGAAACAAGAGCTTAATAAACTATTGACCAATCAACTTGATGTTAAAACTAGCAAAACATTGGAATGGATTATTAGCAGTTGCTCTATCAATGTTTAGAAAAGAATGCATCGCATAGAGAGAGCTACCATGGGTTTATCCATAAACAAGACAGTCCATGCCCCATTGAGTTGTTTCAGAGATATTTCCTTACCAGATTCCTCAATGACTTCAACAATGACACAACTTCTAATGTATTGCCTTCACTGGAAAAGCTGAGATAGATTAACAGGTGTATCTGCCTTGAAAATAGCCCATGTTGAACTGTATAGCACAGACAAAATCAGGATAGGAAATGTTTTATGACATTTTGTATTATGTCATAAACTGCTTCATGTTATTTATGTCATAAAATGTTTCATACAATTTGCCAAATTTCAATTCCATAGGAGTCATGGATTCCTGGTTTTGAACACATTCTATAAGTTAGCCCATTTGGGATACTTTTGTTCAAAAGGTTTTGCCCTATGGTCTACCATTTTGCTCAGTTAAAAGATTCAGATGTCATGGTTCATTTGCAGAGCTGATATCAGGAACCACAGCTTTTAAATAGTAAATAGAGTGTACCTAATCTGTCTGATTTCCTTTTCATAGTGTGAACAGTTTAAATGGCAATGGAATATAGTGATCATTGTGTATTGGATGTGGTATATTTCTACTTCATAAGATTCTAGCAAAGAGGATGATAAAACATGGGCTGAACTAGGTTACCATGAGCTGGATATATAGCCAAATGCTCTGAGTCAAGTTGGAGGAAAGTATCAAGTGGCACAAAGTTTCCTTTTACTGTCAAGGTCAAGATTACCATCACATTTCCTCTGTATTTGTATTGGCCAGACCTCATGCAGGACATTGCAAATGACTCTGGACACTGCATAAAGGAAAAGATATTGAAAACCGAAGGGTATCCACAGGAAAATCATCAAGATTATCAGGGGACTGGAAGGAAAAAATTATAAGGAACAGTTGGGAGGAACTGGGTATACTTGATCTGGAGATGAGAAACCTTAGAGGAGACATGGGGCAGAATTGTTTTGAAAGACAGATAAGAAACAATGCATTTACATTACAAATAAGTAGCTTTTGGCTGGACTTGGAAGAAAAGTCCTAATAGCAAATGTTTTGAACAATAAACAGGATGGTTCAAGAAGTAGTAAACTTCTTTCACTGAGGGATGGGGTTGAGATGTTAAAAAGAATTTGGATAGCCATTTGTTAAGAGGATGCTGTAGTAGTGGATTCTTGCAAGTTGTAGAAACTTGGAAAGGATGATCTCCAAGATCATTTCCAGTGCTTACATTTAGAAATGCATAATTATCTAATTTTCTGTTATATTACTTCCATGGGAGCAAGACCAGTGGTGGGATTCAGCCAGTTCGCACCACTTCGGCAGAATTGGTAGCTAATTTTTATTGCTGAATTAGGACATTGGGAAATAATTTAAAATCTATAAATATTGTAGCAAATATTTTTTTTCTATGGGCTAAGGAGAATATCCAGCTGATAGCAGTCAGACCAGTTTCATACTACATTAAAAAGAAAAAAAGAGAGAACAAATTTCTTGTTAAATGTGGCTCTAAGACAGCTGAATGAAATTATAGGTAGTCCTCACTCAACAAACCTAATTTGGACTGACAATTATGCTGCTAAATGAAGCAGTTGCTAAGTGGGAAATGACTGTCACTGTGTTTTCTGACTGTAAAAAAACAAAACCCATGTACTGTTTCACATCTTCAGCTTTTGGTTGCCTCCTAATCACCCTCCCGGCTTTTGGCATGCTTGAATGCCTGTTTACTATCTTGTACACATTGAAAACAATGTGATTGTACAAGCAGTCTAGGACTGGTAGCCACAGGAGTACTGCATAAACAAGTTACTCTCTTGTAATTCCATCCTTTCCAATCTCTCTATTCTATGAGAAGGTGAGAAACAGTCAAGCAAAGGAGAGATTGTCTACAGACATGCTTCTCCCCCATCTTGCAGAGTGAAGAGATTGAAGAGGAAGTCATTGTAAGAGAGTAATTTGTTTGCATAGCTGCCTGCTGCTCCCAGCTCTAGGTGGATGACCCAAATGCAGTGGTGGGATTCAAATATGTGAACAACCGGTTCTCTGTGTGGATGCTGCTTCTGGAAGTTCATTCTGGGCCTGGGCAACAAAAAAATTAGCTACTGGTTCTGCTGAAATGGTGTGAACCGGCTGAATCCCACCACTGCCCAAATGCATTGCTTTTGATGAGTAGAAAAACAAACAACTTACTCTGTTGCAATCCCTTTGGGGGGGGACAGGACAACATATACTGACTGAAATGGTGATCATCTGACTAAGAGATGCTGTGAAGATTGTAAATTGGCCATAAAGTTATTTTTTTCAGCAACATCATAATTTTGAATAGTCACTGATTGAGTGGTTGATGAGGACTATTTGTGATTATAAGCCCCATCATGGAATCATCTTTCTCCTTAACTTTTAAATGAACAGGATGCTGTAACATGTTGTATTACGTATTTATTGACTCTACTGCAAGTACCAGGCTGTCTAAAAATCAAATAAAAGCAATTCTGGTATATATGGAATTTAGAGAAAAAATTAACTGGGAGATGACTCTTGGGATGAGTTCAATTCCCTTCAACCACATGGTAATATCTGGAGCTACAACTAAGTAATTTTGTAATTTATATTCTCTGAGCTCTATACACCCCTGCAATTTCTTCCTGACATGTCCAGTTGCTTTGCATCTCAGTGCCATTTCCTGGATAATGAAAAGTCAGATGTCATGGAATATAGGGCTATCAAGTGATCTTAAATTATCATCATTCAGCAGTCAAGGAATGAATTTGCTTTATAGAAAGAATACAGATGGTCATGAGTTAATTTGGAGAGATTAATAAGCTTTAGTTTTCTGAAGTTAATAATTTATAGCATTATTCAAACATGTTTTATTTACAATAATGCATTCAATGTATTTTGTATCTTCATCACTTACTAATGTAAATTGGTCATAGATTTGCATTAGATCCTCCATTCTGTATTGTTCTAGCACCACAAAGTTTTCCAGGTTCCCACTTATCTTTCGTGCACAGTCTAGGCAATTTACAACATAGGTTTTTTGAGAATTACTCTCATTTGTAACATAAAGCAAATTGAAGACTTCTACCTGTTGAATCACAAAAAGATGATAAAACTAATGTTAAAATAGTAGACAAAGTTAGAGGGAAAATCACACAGCAATTTAGAATATACATGCAAAGTCTAACCCTAGACATGACATCACTTTCATAGAAAATAAATTCATACTACTATCTGAGAAAAACAGGAGCTGTAAGAGCATATGTGTGTGTAGGGGGGTGCTGAAATAAGAATAGACATCTATGCTCTGAATTAATAGCATTCTTCCTTTAGCCTCTGGTGATTCAATTCCTCCCAAAATTTTAATCAGTGCCCATAAAGAATATTCCATTATTTTTCTGAAAATTTATGGTTTTAGTTATAAGACTTTTTTTCTGCCATCACCAGAGATCTTAAAAAAATAAACTGGAGAACTGAATAAAAATTATTAATTATGAAAAAATATTTACAATATTAATATGAAAAAACTTTTACTCCTCTCAAATGTTCTTCAAAATCTTAACAAAAGAAAAAATTTCTCCATTCTCCAATTAAAATTTCTATGCTGAAGTCTAGAAATACCTGCAACACCAAGATACTTTGGGGACTCCAAGAGGTGCTGCTATTTTCACAAATAAGAAGTTTTTCTTACTAATCTGATGTTTTGTGGAAATAGATTAGTAATGCACTTATCTGGTTATCAACATGCTTATGTTTAAGAATCAACTACAGTTACTTTTAATATATTAAACATTATGATTTGTTGATAACAGAATCTGGTACTTTATTAAAGTTCTTTCTTTGTATTTAAAAGGAGAAAATCCTGGAAATTTCATTTTTCTACCTTAGGGTTCAGCAATACATCACCAAAAGCCCACTAGGTAGTGTCTACTGTTACTTTCTCATCCCCCACCCATCCCAATTAAATAAATACAATAAAAAATGATCAGAAGATTTCTATGTCCTTCTAGGAGATTTTGGCCATGTAATTTTTAAAAGTATTTTTAATTTTGTGATGTTCATAACATTTTTTGCAATTATGCAAAAGGATCAATCTGAACAGTTTTTTGAACTCCATTTTAGATTTACCTGACGAGTTTCTATATTTGTTCATCAAAGCATGCTCTTCACAGTTCAAACACAGATCTGAGATTAGTCTTATGATGAATTACAACATGAGATTAGTGTTGAAATGAAATAATGAAATGTTTGCTTAAAGCAGGGACCCGAATGATGACTTGCAGCCATATTTGGTGACAGGGAGAGGTTAAAGAACAATGGGTATTCAAAGGCTCCTATATTGATCTCCTCCCTCCCTTCAAAAAATGGAATAACTGCACCACCCAAAATCTGTTAGTTTTGAGGTAAAATTTCAAAAATATGATTTAGCAGTATTCTGGGCTTGTCCTGCAAAATGGATTGTTACTTTTGACTTAGAGAAATTTGTAATTCAACAATGAAGAAAGGTTTTGTTCTTTGCTACTGACTATATCTAACCTTAAATGTAGAATAGGTACATAGAAACATATGTACATCTCCTGCATTTCTTCTTTTCAGTAACAAGCTGAGGGATTTTATTTTCCCACTTATTTAACTATTTCATGTTATTAGGCTCCTTTTCATACATTTTCTGTTAAATGTCTTAGAACTTACTGATTAAAGACTACAATGAATTTTTTTTACAAAAATAAAATATTTATATGACCTGTAATTTTGCATTATACGCTAAGAAAATTGGTCTATGACATCATTTGGGATCTCATAAAAATGAAAAGCTGTATAAAGGAATTTATAAAAATGTGTTACTACTGAATCCAAAGTATACATCTTTTTATACCTTACATTAAATAGAAACTTTTGATAGTTAATGTTACATCTAGAAAAATATTTTTTTACAGCTAGGTCCAACAGAATAATGTAATACTTGAGAATGGATGGGTTAAAGAAGAGTTTAAAATTACCAACATCTACAGAGAATACAAGAGAAATTAGTAAAAGCTTTAAGAATATGTTTTCAAAAAAGTTCAAGGAATATTAAATCACAGCACACATGATTTACTAACCTCACATATGCTACAATAATGAGCTGGTTCTTCTTTTGTTCTCCCATGCCATACAATCTCCTTTCCTGCAGCAATTAGAGCTTCCCTCAAAGTCTGACATTGCTTGAGAGTTCTCAACAGGCAATACCTTAAATATTAATTTATTTCATTAATTTGTTTAAAAATAGGGAACTGATTATATGAATTTGATTTTGAGCATTCAGAAATATTCCATAAGAACCTATTGGATTAGACAATCTCATTTTGCAAACCCATGCAATCCTCCCACTGCATATACACATCTTGATTTTTCTTCCTTATTTATCTAGTGATGGGATGGTGAAAACAATAATATCTCTTCTCTGTCCCAATTCCTCTATCAGGATGCATAGAAATATATACCCGAAGTAGCACCATTGCAGTTGTGTAGCCATTGTTGGAAAACATGGTCCTCTAGTACTCTCAAGATATTTATTAGAACTAAGACGTTCCTGTCTTCTAAACTCGATATCATCCTAACAGAGAAAAGAAGAAAGCTTTCTGCTGCCTTAACCACATCTTCTCTGGCACAACTAAAAAAAAGTAATAGGATGGTGATAAACAAGAAAAACTGGATAGAACTATGTGTATGTGTATAAAGACTGATTCATTCTGATAGTGTTAAAAACTGGGAGAGGGAATGGAAAATCCACCATTGACTGTACCTGCCTAGAGCCAAACTTGCAATGTCTGTCCTGGGCAAGATCAAGTCAAAGACTGGAGATCAACGGTCCAGGACGGGCGTGGCAACTTTGGCTGACTTGATCTGATTGGGCAGGAATACAGTCTACTACCCAATGGTGGAGTCTCCATCTCAGTGCTGGAGAACTATGTGTATGTGTATAAAGACTGATTCATTCTGATAGTGTTAAACTCTGATCTCATACCATAGGTAGGCAGGTAGGTAGGTAAATAAATAGATATATCTCTCAGTGGCACTATGACTCCAATCAATAGTATAGTCCAAAAATGCTCATATATATCTTTTTTCCAAGTGATCCTACTGCAGATCAGTAGTGAAATCTGATATAAAATTATGTTCTGTGGTAGATAATATGGAATACTAATTTGATTTATGTTAAAAAGATATCTTCATTTTTTATATTAACATATTATATAACAAAATTCAATATTGATATTGATAAGATATAAGATAGGATTGAATGAGTCTAGAGATGGTGCAAGCTCTGAGGAACAAAACATATCAAGAGAGATTGGAGGCATGTACATGAATGCATACAGCCTAGAGCAGGGCTTTTTAACCTTTTCACAGATAGTACCAATTTTAGGACATGAGTATTTGAGTACCACCAGTGCTTAGCAAGATGTCAAAAACTTGATGATTAAAAAAAGGGGGGGTTGGGCTTTACTGGTTAGATTCATTTGTTGTTATAGAAATGGCTAGTTTATAATATTATGAAAAAGTAAAAAGTTGAGGTTCAATGCTTCCTTCTACTGCAACAGAGGAAGTATGTTCTTTTTCCCTTCTCCCCCTCACTTTTTTCCCCCTTTTCCTCCCCACTGTGTCCTACTATTTGCTTTTGTATTTTTGTATTTTATTCTACAATCTAATAAAATATTACAAACTGTAGAAAAAAACAAAAAAAGTTTTAATTTCTTCGGTGGCTGTTCCTTTGCTGAATCACTTTCCCTTTGCACTGACAAATGTATGATGAATTTATCCATGTTTATTAATATGCACCACTACCAGCTAGTTCAGGGGTCTTCAAACTTGGCACTTTTAAGACTTGTGGACTTCAACTCCCAGAATTCCTCAGCCCTCACATCTTCATGAAAATTCAATTTTCCCTCTCTTTATCCTTTTATTATATTTTTACATTTTAAAGAATTTATGTGCCACCTTGTCAAAATAAAAGCTTTCTCAAAGCAGCAGCTTTGTGAAAATATTAGAAATGCATGTTAAATTAAAAAAATCATAATCAGACTAATTAAAAAGTATAATATATTAAGAGAGCAATTTAGGCTTTTGAGAGGAAATATTACATATACAAAACATTTCTAAAAGATTGTGTTTTTCAATCATGACCCCCAAAATGATGGACATGATTGCTGTAAAATTATAGCATCAATGTCACAACAGTGGAAAAATGGGATCAGGACAAAAATAGGCTGCCTAGCACAATTCTTCAGAATATTTTCTTTTAGACTCTAAATAGTTGCATTCACTTCATATTTCTTTTACTCTTCAATCCTCCTTTTCCAGTAAGAACTGGAGATTAACATAAGTCCTCACTGTATTCTCATAATTTTAATTTATGATGTATGACCTGAAAGATTGGAATTAACCATGGGAAATAGCAACTCTTGATCTCAAAAATTCAGTTTGTCCATCTTGGTTTTTTTGTTAGAAAATTATAAAGGTAACATAGGAGCTCTGGTGCTTCAGACTGAATATTTCCTACTAAATACCTGACATTTCATTTGTTTATTGCTTTGACTACTAAATTTAAAAATACCAATTTGATACATTATGCTTCAACTGATCATAGGTATCATTCTTGCAGCACCTACATCATAAAATTGAAACCAAGAATCTTGTGTGACATTACACTTCCAATGCAGTGGCTGTAGGGACCTCTTGGCAGAATGTCTTTTTATAAGCATAATCTACAAATTCTTAAATCTAACTGTTGTTTATTTTTTATTTTTTTCTTGATATTGATGTTAAAATTGTATTTCCAATGTTTTTTTGGATTTTACTTGGTTACTGAGCATTAAATAGTAAAGTACTACTATTTTATCTGTTCTTTATATATCTTATTTCTTTATAATATTGTTGGACTGCATTTAAATTGTTTTAATGTATTAATATCACTTTAATTGGGCTCAATCATAAATAATTTGGTCAATGAATTCATTCCTTTTTTATTGATTTATTTGTATCAACAATCAGCTTTATAAAAGATTTGTATATTTCTACATTTATGTAGTAATTTGGAAAAGAAAGTAATTTACTATATAGCAATAGTGATGAGACAGATTTACCTCTACTAACTCATTTAAACACCTGGTAGTTAAGCAGAATTATGTAGTAATAAAGAGGGAGAGAAATTTGAGAAAAGTGTGCAATATATTAGCATAATCAGTAGACTCTTGAAGAGATTCAGCAAAAACATTTAATCATTCTTCACAATGTATGCATTTGAAGGAGTGAAAAAGAATATAATCTATTGGGAATATAGCTTTGATGCTTTAAAGTAGTATCACATTCACTTCCTCATCAGTACAAAATTATATATAGCTATCATCCCCCCACAATATGACCGACAGTACAATATTAGAAGTGAGCAATATTCAAATTTGAAGCAAGAAAGTCTTTTAGATTTGGTATGCAAATAGGAGGAAGAAGGTGTGTTGGATATATTCACTGACTTGAGTTATTTGTAAATAATTAAGGTGGGATACAAATAAATAAATAGATAAATAATTCATTAACAGCTCCTTAAGTCACACCTTTTCCTGGATTTACCCAAAGATGAATGGTCCTAGAAAAATGCATATGTTAAGAAATTCCCAATAGGTATAGCAAACATACCTATGCTGGATTCAAGGCACTTTTCCCACTTTACATCCATATATTGCATATTACTATACTGCATATTACTATACAGCATGTTAGTTACAATTACAATATTTAATCCAAATGAGCAAAACTATTGAATATTATTGTAGGGGTTTTCATTTTTTTAATATAAAGTGAAGCATTCAACAATTGATATTGCAAAGCCAATAATCAAGAGCAGATGATTTGCTGCTCTTTGTCAGAATGCTAGATATATTTTATTATCTTTATTTTAATTAATTATAAAGCAGTGGATGACATATATTTCCAAAATTGTCGTTTACAAATCAGATACATTTAACAGTAGTGATAAGCTTTCTTTCGTATTTATATTTCTATACTAGGAACCCCTAATTTGTTTCACTTAGGGATTTGTTCTTTCTACAAATAATAATTCACTAAGTAAATATATATTGATTTAAAATGACTTACTTGATCATTTCAAAAAGCTTTGGATCTGGTACTTTGATATTTCGTGCTATGTTCCAAGAAAGATGAACCATAGGTACTACTGACTTCACACTTTGCAATTTATTCCACTCGTACCGTTCCACAGCTAATTTATATTGACAAGCTACAAGAAAATGAAAGAAAAAAAATGTGGACCATTTTTCTATTATGATCTTTCCCTTCATCAATGAAAAAAAAATCTAGTCATTAGAGATTTTAAATATTTTATGAAATCACTTGGCCAAAATTCTTGATTGTATATGCCAAAGTAAAATGTCAGAGACACAAGGGAACATTTACAGTGAGACATTTTATACTAAGCACATTTTTTGTATTAGAGGTAAATAAAAATGAACAGAATTTCAAAAAACGCGTTGTCATTTAAAAAAAAAATTAAGTTCTAAGCAGGGCCTTTTGTGGTGAAACCACATTGACATAACAAAATGTTGGGTTGAAGTACCAATAACACAGAATATAGAATAGGGTTGGGAGGGAGGTCTTCTAGTTCAGGGTTGGAGGTTTTCTAGTTCAACTCCTTGCTCAAGCAAAGATCTATACTATTTTGGACAAATGGCTGTCCAGTCTCTTCTTGAAAAGCTCCAGTGATGGTGCACCCACAACTTCTGGAGACAAGCTGTTCCACTGATTAATTCTTCTGACTGTCAAGAAATTTCTGCTTAATTCTAAGCTGGATCTCTCTTTAATGATCTTCCATCTGTCACTTCTTGTCCTACCCTCAGGTGCTTTGGAGAATAGGTCAACTTCTTCTCCTCTGATAGCACCTCACTACCCTCAAGTACTAGAAGATTGCTATCATATCATCCCTAACCTTTCTCTTTGTTACACTATGGAACATACCTAATTCCCTCACTCATTCATTCATAAATTCCAGACCCCTTATCATCTTTGTTACTGTTCTCTACGCTCTTTCTAGGATCTCATTTTTTATTTTTTATTGATTTTTTTTCTTGTTTCTTATATATTGAAAGAAACCTTTTAAATTATTTTAGGCATTCGTTGCAAGTCCTAGTTCATTCTGAGCCTCAGTTTTTCTTATTCATCCTTGCAGATTTGGGCTATTTACTGGTATTCTGTTTTAGTTTTATGTCCCTCTTTCCATTTCTAAAACTTTTTTTCTTTCAGTTTGTCAAAGAGTTCTTTATGCAACATTCTGGCTTTGTCTGTGGTCTCTTGTTTTTTTCTTCTCTGTGATATTATGTTATATTGCACTTATTTTCCCTTTAGGTTGTCCATCATGGAATCCTTCCTAAAGTCTTAATTTGTTGAAGACAGCTCTCTTAAAGTCTAAGACAGTAGTTTGACTTTGTTCAATTAGTTGTGCCTGCATTATGTTGAATTCCAATATGACATGGTCACTCTTTCCCAAAGTTCTTGCAACTTCAATCCCCTCCATTATTTCATCTCTGTTAGTAAGTATTAAATCCAGTACAGCTGACCTTCTAGCTGCCTCCTCTACCTTTTGGATGACAAAGTTCTCAGCTAGACTGTCAGGAGCCTGTTTGATCTCCCACGTACTGCAGAGCTTATCTCATTGTTGATGTTAGGGTACTTAAAGTCCCCCATTACTACTATGGTGCTTCCTGCACACCTTACCTATTTGATTAGCAAAACGTTTGTCTATTTCCGCTGGTTGGTTGGGTGACCTGTAGTATATATGTATATCAATGTGATTCTTTTTTCCTTTTATATTAATCCATAAGCATTCAAGGCTTTCATCCTTGGTTTTATACATTTCTGTAGAGGTGTAGTGATTTCTTACATATTATGCAATCCCACTTCCTCTTTTTTTAGGCCTGTTTCCTTTGAACAGAAAGTGCTTAATTTTAACACAGAATTTTAACCTAAGCCATATGAATGCTTTCAAGTGACAGAAAATAATACCCATGATTTGGGATCAGAAAAGATATCTGGTATGTTTACATTCATGCTATGGATAAGAAGTTTGGTTTGGTTTTAGTATAGCATATTTTTGAATTTAACTATTGTTGTATGCAAATTATGGTATAGGTGTTTTTATGTTTTGTGTATCCCAAACATTACTTATTCAAGAAATCACAACCAGCCATACCGTAATAAGATATGTGAACCCCAGTCACAATATGCCTCCTCTAGTCCTCCTGTACCTGCTTAATAAGCCTTGAAAAGCTGTCGTGGGAAATAATGGCTAAAAGTTTCCTTTGAATTAGGATTGCCAATTATCATTCAAGTTTATAAAAATTGCTCAAAGTTGATGTCAAGGGCACATAATTGTCTGATAACCAGAAAATATTCATCTGGTCAAGTGGAAAAATATGTAGAAATGAACAGCTTATTTCTGATCATTAAAATCATAATTCAGAAGGACATGGTGCTGAATATAATTTATGATACTCTCTTCACTACTTGCTCAACCTCTGCATAACACTTCCAGATATTTTCTATTGTAATGTTATTACTTGGAAAACATGTTTTAATATCATTTTGATGATTAATTCTCTTACAATAGATTTGGGGTTTCTGGATGTTAAAATGGTTGTTAAGATATCAAATTATCTTATCTATTACATAATTTCTAGTGCTACAGAACAGTCTAATTTTATGTCTTGTAAACACGTTACATATCTGTTAGAAGTTGAAAGTTCAGAAATATTTCTAAATCATTTTCCAATTGTAAGATTTATCAGTCTCCTACCTGTAAGAGGGCCAACATTCCAGGCAATATTATTACACCAGCCAACAGCCTGAACCCAATGGACAGTCCCAGCATTTATCCACACTAGATCTCCCGGTCGTTGAATAAACCTATAAACTGGAACATTGGCTTCATACAAATCTTCCAGATTAGGCCACCAAGAACCCATTAGAAAATTCATATTGTTTCTGTAAAAGAAGAACAAATATTTGGAAAAGTTTACTTATACAAAAATGCTTGCCTATACTCAATAGAATATTTTTTCTAAAAAAAAACTATGAACCTCTTCGTTCATCACATGTGATCCATCTAATTTAAATATTTGCAAAAGGTATAATAAGCTGCTTTCTAAGAAATTACAAGATTATGGCATAAGAGTATTTTATGCTGGTTAGATAGATTCTAGCTAGGATGACAACTTTTATCTATACTTGCATATCAATATTGTTATTACCTTAGAAGTTGCGTAAAAATGACAGAAGAAAAAATATAGGAGACAATGACAAACATAATGAATATAATTAAAAATAGAACTGTGTTAGAGAAGAGTAATCTATAATTTTTCAATTTAAAATATCTCACAAAGGCATGCTATTTGGGGTTTCTGAGAATTATAGTCTGGCTGCACCTGCAGTATTATCACTTTATCATCTCTGTTTTAGAGAAAGACACAGAGAGAATTCAACACTTACTTTTCACAGAAATCATTCATGATACCCCAGTAATTTTCTGGAACAACAAACCATTCACAATCACCTGGACCTATATTTATATTGACTGAGCAAAAGTTGTTATTTTCCTGATGACCTACAATTAAAACAAAGTAAGTGATGAATTATATTTATAATATAAACAATATGGAGCATTATACACATAGAAAAACAGAATCTTAAAGATTTAAGAAATATATCACTGTAAGATTTCATACAAGACTACTCTTGTTTGAGATGATAAATATGTTTGTTCAAATCACTTTAATGAATAAAGGAGAAGCAAAGTCCTTTGAAAATGGAATAAAAAGAAAAGTAAAGAAGGGATGCAAGTGTAAATTTATACTATTATCTTGGTGATACTTAGATACTATAGCAGACATGGAGAGGTAGGGATTGAATCACAATTTTTCTACAACAATTAAGCTTTGAAGTAGGATTTAAAAAGTAAGAGAGGTGGCACCAAACAGTATCTTTGAAGGTAGTTTCATGAATTAAAAATAAGCAAGGAAAAAAGTTGACTTCAATATGCATTTCAGCATCTTTTCTAATTGCTCACAATCCATTTGGCTGTATGTACTGTGGTCTTAAGCATTTCAATCTTCCCTTCCTGACCTTCCATGTAGCAGGCAAAGTGTGCTCATTCCATTATTCAAAAAATTTGCTACTTTCCACTCTGCTAACTCTAGCAGGTTCCTGGTTTCTGCTATTTAAGGGCATCTTCCCTCCTTTAGCCAATTACTTCACTATTATTCAAACCCCTTTGTGGAAGCTTCCTGCTTTTGTTGAGGGGGTAGAGATTCTTGATTTGTGCCCTGGTATGGGTGCAAGGGAAGAAATTCACCCTGATCATTACTTCCATTTTAAGGATAGCAGCAGATATTCAAAAATACAGTTCTTTAGTAAGCTAGTTTTATCAGAGATAATAGAAAAGTTATAATTAGAGGAGAAAATGAGCAACATGGCCAACTATCAGCTTAAAACCTTATATCCTCAGGTTCAGATCTTGTATCTGGCTTCCTATCTGTGCACCCCAACTGGGAGATGGTTGTTTGTCTGTGGAATGAGTGGCTGACATCTGTCTTATTCAATTGACCTATATGGATTCTGGCATTTCATCTCTGACCATGGTTCTTCTAGCAACCATGCTACCTCTTTCTCCACTGCTCTTCGCCTTTTTTCCTTAGCTGTGGATGCACAAGTAGCTTACATTCTTCCTTTCTCTGGGTATGACAAATGGGAAGAGCCTAGAGGCAATAAAGTCGCACCCTTTCTCTCCTCCAAGTCCAAGGGATCTGGAGGAAATTTCCAGAAAGTAAGCAGGAGATGGAAAAGCTCCAATACATAAAAATATTAATATTCTAGGCCACGGTGTCAAACTCGCCACATCACGTGATGTGTCGAGATGTATTGCAACTTTTTTTGCATTGCCAGAGTTGGGGTGAGTGCGGCCTCCGTATGATGTAACCGGCCCATGGGCTGGCAGTTTGACACCCCTCTTCTAGGCAGGGCATAATAAAACCTAACATAACAAATTTATAAAGAATGACCACATTTCCAAACCAAAACTAATGACAACAACAACAACAACTGTGTACCTGGTTACCCAATAATAGACCATCAAAAAGCTGTTTAAAAAGAAACATTTTAACGCCTTCCTGAATCCCAAGAATGAAGGTGGAAGGTGGAATAGTGTATTCTATAACGCAGAAACACAGAGAAGGTCTCCCATTTGATCCATGCCTCATCTCCTCTTATAGTGGCAGAATCTTAAGTTGGCCTTCTGCATGAATTCTCAGAAAACAGCATGATGTTGAAAAAGGTAGCCTGTAATGTCTGTCTCTTCTCAAGAACAGCCAGCCAGAAGGGGAAGATTTCTATCCCACATCTTGTCATGCATAATCCCTCCGAAGTCTTAAACTCTTTCCAAGTTTTTTTTTAATGTAGGATAGGGAACAATACCTCTATGTCTGGTGCCAAAACTTACTCATATAAATTAATGGGATCAAAGCTAGCAGTGACTGATGAGGAAAGAAACCTTGGAGAATAGTAAACTGTTCAATGAAGATGCCAACATGGTGTGCATCTGCTGTGGAAAAGGCCAAAAGCATATTAGGGATAATAAGAAATGGTACTGAAAAATCAATAGTCCTATGGGATCTGGAATGCTTCAGTTTTCATTGCCACACCTCAGAAAGGATAGAGGGGAGATAAAGAAGGTTCAGAAGGAAGCTAAGAGGATCAAGGTATTGGAACAACTTCACTGTTAGGTAAGGTGGCAACATTGGGGCCTTTTTAATCTAAAAATGAGGCAAATGAATGGGGATGTAATTGAAGTATAAAATATGCATAGTGTAATTGAGCAATCTTCAAATTTAAGATACCTGAGGAACCATTTCAAATCATATAGAAATCATTAATAAATACTTATCGAGATTCTCAGTCATCCAGGTCATGGTTGTCCCAAAGGTGCTTTTTCAATAGGCAACTGGACTTTGTTGTTTTTCTTTGAAGACCTTTCACTTCTCATCCAAGAAGCTTCTTCAGCTCAGAGCTGCAGAAGCTTCTTGGAAGAGAAGTGAAAGGTCTTCAAAGAAAAACAACACAGTCCAGTTGCCTATTGAAAAAGCATCTTTGGGTCCTTAATACATTTCATAGAATACATTTATTTGGACAAAATGTTACAATTAATGTTGTAGTAATACATTTATAAATACATTTATATGATTTAAACAGAAATTCTTATATTGAGCCCCTGGAATATTTTTATGGAACTGGGTTCTAGAAAATAGTTTAAATATTTTGGGTGTAGGTTAGAGTTCCCCAATGTTTCCGGCTTTGCAGACCGGAGGGGGGGAGAGAAGAGAGGATGGCTCTGCATGAGTGGCTGGCAAGAGCATGCATGTAGCTCCATTTGTGCAAGGGGCATGCACACGTGTCTGCCGCTCACTTAAATGGAGTACGTTCGCTTGCCCGTTGCTCACACAAGTGAGCACTCATGAACTCTCTAGTCATTTTTGTGGCCCGTTTACAAACTCCTCGTGGCTCACTATTGAGCCGCAGCCTACAGGTTGGGGACCCCTGGTATAGGTAAAGTAAACAAAGAGAAGCTATTTTCTTCTTCCCAAAATACCAGAAAAAAGGTTACCCAGAGAAAAAGAAACTTGGAAGACTTAGACAGAAAAAAAGGACTTTTGTTTCTTTTACACAACGCAAAATTCAACTTTGGAAGTCACTTCCACAAGATGCTACCACGTTGGCTTACTTCAAAAACACGTTGGACCAATTCATGGAAGTTATGGGGAATCAATGGTTAGTAGCCTTAATGGCAGTGTAATTGACTCTGATAGACATATATTAGGAGACTAATGGTTTTTTGTGAGAACAGCCTGTTGGACTACATGGGCTAAGAGCTAAATCCAGCAGGGCACTGCTTATGTCATGAAGTCTGGTCATGAAGACATTGTCTGTAGCTACTCAAGATCCCCTTCTAGTGTCACTGCAACTGAATGTTTTCTCTGAAGTGAAGCCAAAATTCATTCTACTAATCTTTTCTCCTCCAACCTCTGAAATGAAGCATGTACTTTGTAAAACCTACCTGATGTTCTGCTGCCTGGGACTTTCATATACAACTGAACGGTATTCATTCCCAAGACTGTATGACCAACATGACTAAGAAGGTTTCCTGCTGATACTACTCGCACGAAAGCAGGAAGCTTTGTAAGTTCATGTAGCTGTAGCTTCCATCTGTTACAAAATAGCAAATGAATTGGTTATATAATATTTTGGGGGACACAAAGCATTTTTATTCCCTGAAAAGTTTTTAATAACTGTATATAATTACAGTAAAAATCTAAGGGCACCTTAACATACCAATTGAAGCCCATTGGAAAACTAACAGCAACCAAGTGTAATAATGACATTTGAAAGGGAGAATGACATAGGTGTGTGAAAGAGAAAATTATTAAGTTGTCACAATGTATTAAAGCAACTTGTCCAAAATAGGTATTCAAAATGAGCATACAATTCAGACACATATAAATCCAATTTTAATTAATAATTATTATTTCTCTTAAATTATCATCTGCCTATAATAACCCTACAAAGATGAGCATGAATGTCCCTTCAGTCTCTCAGTTGAGATATAATATTTAGACCTTTCACCTTTAATCTTAATCTGCAAAAATGCATGACTTCCACGATAACATTAGTCTATTCCAGAGGGGAAGTATTTATTCTTCAGAATGTTAGGGCACGGATCCCCAACCCCCGGTCCATGGACCAGCAGTGGTCCGTAGCATGCCAGAAACTAGTCCATGCAAGCAAACAAAGCCCAATCTGCGAGATGCAGGCAGCATGAGAAACCACACCCCCTCTGGTCCGCGGAAAACCCTGTCTCCAAGGAATTGGTCCCTGGTGCCCAAAAAGTTGGGGGTCTCTGTGTTAGGATATTGATGGTGTATGTAAATTGGCCTGATAAATATTAATATATAAATTGTCCTGATTATTAATAAATATTACCCACAATAGATAATCAGATAATTTGAGATACTAATCAATGTGGCTGGTAGCTTGGTGTTCTCTGAAAAATGTATTTCCTGAATGCTCTGGAAACCTTACTTCAGTTTAGGTGGAATATAATTTTAAATAAATGTCATCGATTAAGAAAATGATTTGAGTGAATAAAGGTATTATTTTAAAGGAAAATCAATAATATCTCATTTATACATTGATGGGAAAAATATTTGAATTAAATTTCTCTTAAGAAAAGAGCAGCCACCACTGGAATCATACTGCCTAAAATAATGAAGCCAAATATACTTGGGAATACAATCTAAGAAAAAAATGGTAATAAAAGGAAAGACTTTAATATTGTATATGTGGCTTTACTTACTTCTTGTCATCTGATAAATCAACGTTGGTCCCAAATTTGATAGTTTTAAAAGGTCCCCTTTTCCTCTTCCCAGAACTGTAAATTAAAAGACAAAATAAGACACTAATAAATATATTTAGTTTTTTTATTTTAAAAGGTTTTAAATAAATTATTTTAAAATCTTTTAGTTTATCTATTTATTGAATCAGACAAAGAATGCAATTAGGCAATGTATTAAAAACAGATTATGTATTTTAGCAACCCTCCTCCCCCACACACATAAATTTAAAGTGGCTTAAATGTTTACCAAGTTACTGATAATTAATAGATCTTGGTTTTGTTAAGTGAAATAAACATATACTTATACCTCTACAAGATCAGCAGCTACACTGTTATGAAGCATTTGTTCATGCTCCAATTAACTGCAAGCTTAAAAATTGTATATGTTTGGTCTAATGGTGCAGTGTGGCCTAGTGGCTAAGGCTCCTGGCAAAAAGTTAGGAGACTTTGAATTTCCACTCCCATTTTAGGTTTGAAAGTTGGATGGGTGATTCTGGGTCAGTCACTCTCTCTCTCATTTTTGGTTGTTTCAATAGATACAGTAATGCTTAAAAGTTGGTGTACCCTTTTGAATTTTCAGTATTTCAACATAAATTATGATCTAAAACATATGATTCAATACTATCCTGCACACAATTGTTGGTCAGTGTTCTCTTGAGGGTAGTCTTACAAACACTGACATTTGCTAATGCAAATGAGATCTTTAACTTCTTAGACATTAACCTGCACTTTTTTGAGATGTCCTAGAGCAGACATGTCAAATTCGCGACGTCACGTGATGTTGCGCGACGTATTGGAACTTTTTTCCCATTGCCGGCAATGGGGTGGGCGCGGTTTTGTTGTGACGCATCCGGCCCATGGGCCGGCAGTTTGACACCCCTGTCCTAGAGTGTTATACACCTAGCTCTTAGTGTGCTCTTGGTTGATCAATCCTGGAGAGGGTAGAAATGGCGTTGAACTACCTCCTTTTGTACACAATCTGTCTGACAGTGGATTTTGGGAGTCCAAACTCATTGAAAAGGTTTTAACCTTTTCCAGCATGATAAGCATCAACAAATCTCCTTTCTTGGAACCATGATACAGTTCTATATACCTGTATTATGAAGACCAGACTTTGATAGCAAGCACACTGAATTCTGTTCTTTAAACAAGGCAAGTTCTCTCACATTCACACCTGATTATTATCCCACTGATTAAAACACTTGCCCATATTTTCCCTTTCAAATGAACTGATCCTAGTGTACTTTTACGCACAAATATTAATTTTGGATCATTTTCTTCAAGAAAATGAACAATTATGTTTTTAGTAGTAAACAACTAATTGGTTTTGCATTTAAATAGTATGCATTTGAAATTCTATAATTCACCCACATATGTACAAATCATATTTAAACTACATACAATTACCTATTTAAATAGAAATACATATTAAATTCAAAACTGAATACACCAGTATTTAATACACCAGTGAGTGCAGTTATAGTACTATGTAAAGTACATTTGATTTGTACACAGATTTCCTCTGTGAGAGAGATGGTGGTTTCTAAATGTGATAAATAAATAAATGTAAATCTATATAAATAAAAATGTAAATGTTCGTTTGTTCAAAATCTTAAATCTCCGAAAGTTCACCAATTGCTTTGAAATTTTGACATGTTGCATTCGAATACGCGCATGTTTTTATATACCTACTATTATATAGATGTCACACCTGTGACACAAACGTGCACTTTCTCTTTTCTTTCTTTTCCATTTAACCAGACTGAGCCACAGCAACGCGTGGCCGGGTACAGCTAGTAAGTAAATAAATATTTTATATCCTGCCCATCTCTTTATAAAGAAGCTGAAGTTGAACTCTAAAGCTCTTCATGTTATGAATGTGGAATATTAATTAATAATAGATAACTCTAGAACAGACATCTCAAACTCGCGAGTCAAGTGATGTCGCGTGACATATCAGAGCTTTTTCTCCATTGCCGGCAATGGGGTGGGCGTGGTTTCCTGGTGATGTGTCCAGCCCACAGGCCAGCAGTTTGACACTCCTGCTCTAGAATATTCATTTACTACAAGTGAACGCCTGTGGAGATTCTCAATCATCCCAGGTCATTATTGTCCCGAAGATGCTTTTTCAAAAGGCAACTGGACTTTCTTGGTTTTTTTCATTGAAAACGTTTCACTTCTCATCCAAAAAACTTATTCAGTTCTAACTGAATGGACTAATTTCTTCCTTTCCTTTCCCACCATTTGGTTAGAATCGAAGAAGCTTCTTGGATGAGAAGTGAAACATTTTCAAGGAAAAAAACAAAAAAGTCCAGGTGCCCTTTGGAAAAGCACCTTTGGGACAACCACAAGTGAATATTTTTATAATTCTAATCTAATCAATGTATGACAATCCTGTAATTTAACTTTGGAACCTTATTTAACTGTGAAATTCCAGAGATTATTTTTTAAAGCTCAAAAAATATTTTTCCTGTCTTTAACCAGGTTTAAAACATTTCTGAGGCACTGCCTGCCCAAACTGTTTCACTGAAAACTTTCTTTTTTCTACATACCCCAGCCTAATGAAAACTATTTTATATACTTGAGTGCATTTACAGTAAGTTTTAGCAACATGATCACATACAAAAGAAGTAGAATATACAAAGAAAATTAATATGACAGGGGAAAGAAATTAAACATTCTATATACTTACTTATCAGAAGATGTTGACTCACTATCTGAATGGTCCTTATGATGAGTCTTTTTTTCATTTTCCTCCTGCAAATGTCATATAATTTAATACAATTGTTATAGTCTATCATAAATATACAGCATATGTACAATGTGAAGTGCCTATAAATATTTCTAAGATAAACATATTCAATTATTCATGGATTAGCTTTCAGTGTAATTATTCTTTAAGATAATTATCTCTCTTTATAAGCTTACCGTTAATGTTTGTTCTTTAAAACATCAACTGTGATGTTATAAAGACTATAAAGAGATGCATTACAATTCTATGTAATTATACACACACACAAGTCACTCAATCTTGCCAGGGCTGAGCTTTGGCCTGTTCTCCCTTTTCTAAACCCTCATTGCCTCCAGTCATTGGGAAGCATCACCTCGTCAGCCCAGGGTGGAGATGTACAACTGATTATCATTAGCATACTGATGATACTGCAGTCCATGCCAGTGGATGACTTCACTCAACAGTTTTGTGTAGATGTTAAACAGAATTGGGGAGACTGTACCAAGTAAAGGCCTCAAGCTCAATCTCTCCCTTCTGACCAACAATGAGTGAATCTAAAGTCAAGGAGAGGAAACCACTGTAACATGGTAGCTGTGGTGGAATTGTACTGTACTGAGTTGCAGAGGAGAGGAGTGAAGAGACAAATCGGTACTGAATTGTTGGTATACAGGAAGAGACCCAGAAAAATTCTTCTGTAATTCTTCACAGCATTTGTCTGATAGACATGCAGAGTGTACTTTAATCTGACAATATTCTTATTTATACGCAAACAGCAATAAAAAACCTGCTTTGAGCAATTTGTCCCGTTGTTCTTAGTTTCCCCATGCCATATAGTGCCTCCCACTCCTAATCCTTAGCTGGCCCAGAACGATATTATGGTCAAAGACCAGTGATGATCTCTTAAGCAGGGGGTGGGCAATTGCCTCCTTCAAGGCAGACAGAACTGTCCTCTTTCATAGAGAACCGTTTACTACCACATAGGCTCAACCACCTGCTATCTCCCAGCAAACCTTAATCGACCAGAAAGAATGGGGATTTAAAACACAGGTGACCAAACTCACAGCTCCACTTCAATCAGAACAAGCAGATTCAAGTTCTTCCAAGCAATACCATACCTCAGGCAACTTCTTTGTACTACAGAGCTAAATTCCAACTTTAAGAAATCTGAGCAACTTTATCTGACAGGTGCCTAGAATAATCTTCAGCTCTGCAAGAGTTCCTGGGACCCCCCTTACAAAGAAGGGACCCGGGGTCACTGGCTAGCTCTCTATGGCTGCAATAAGGGCAGAAAATTAAATAGATTTTGTTGCCCTTATCAACACAAGTAATCCTTAAGGAAGATTCTTACCCATGCTTGTTTGGATTCACTATTGTTTTCCTCCAGTGGGTACCTCTTATGCCATTTCATCATCTGAACCACCTATGACAGTGATGGCGAACCTTTTAGAGACCGAGTGCCCAAAATCCACCCCTGCCCCTGCCCTGCTCTGCCCCTGCCCCGCCCCAAGCCCCGCCACCCGCAGGGCACTCACCACCTCCATAGATCACCCAGGCAGCCCAGCAGCACCATGGTGGCCACGCCCTCCACCCACACCCCGCAGCATCAACTGCATGCAACGGGGCGCGAGGGCGGAATCTTGCCCCCACTGCCTGGCTGCCATGTCCTTGGCTGCACTGCTCCGTGCAGGCCATGTTTGGGGGTGACTCTCCTCCTGGGGGGGGCTGGTGAGGAAGGGGCTGCGGGGCTGGGGCGACGGCACACATGCCCACAGAGAGGGCTCTGAGTGCTGCCTCTAGCACGCGTGCCATAGGTTCGCCACCACTGACCTATGAAAACCACAGAACCCTTCATAATCCATGAGCATAGAGAAGATGGACAGACATGATCTGGTCCAAGTCTAAGATTACTCTCTCACTCCAGGAGACAACACAGACCTCAGTTGAACTGTGTACCAAAGCACAATCCTATGCTCCCTGTGAAACTGAATAGGGTCCATCAAATGCTTAAGGCACACTGTTTAAATAGATCTTGCCTCTGTTCAAGGAGGTGTATCACCAGAGAACCTTAGAGCCCGCAGGGAGCTATCAGTACATGGCAAGGGACTGCTGGAAACATCCCCCAACTGCAAACCACATTGCCACAGCCCAAGGTAAAAACTAAGCCTAAAATAGGGACTTCTCTGTAAGTTGAGCCAAAGATGATTGGCTGAGGTCCATGATTGCCATGAATTTTTGATCTGCCTTGGAGTCTATACCCAAGAACAGCAGGCTCAAGTCTCTAGAACCATAAATCTGCAGAACTCCACTGCCAACTCAGGTTACTGTGCAGCAGAGAGGGTGGTATACAACCGTTTCTTCTGATCCCAATAGCCTAACTTCACAAACAAGGCTTCATACCTAGCAATTTATAGAGAGGCACCCTGAAAACGACTAAGATTTCCCAGACCTGAGTTCATGGTTGATGCCACACAAGAAACGCAGCTGGGCAAATCTCAAAGAGGGGAACCTCCTCCACCAGGCCCAGCCAACAGGTTTGAATAATGCAAACAAAGTCAGCCCTCTCACCCACAATTTAATTGTGGATGAGGAAAGTCTTATTATAGGCTAACTCTATATTAAGTAGTAGCAGCTGGGTGATTACCAGGCTTTGGGACAGAGCATGGTGAATGGAAGGCAATATCAATACTAAAGCCTGAGGCCACCATCCATGAAACTTCCACCCTCCATTTCCTACCATATCTCTTTCTGTCTATTGTCTGCATCTTCCCCCCTGATCACCCCAGACTCCCTCAGCCAAAACTGCTCCATCCCCAAGCCAGAGGACCCCAACATTCTAATCCACCTTTAAGGGCTGACCAGTATTGGGAAGCCTTCTGCCTTCCCCTGAGCATCTCTTAGTTTAGGCTATCACATCTCCCTTTCCATCTGCCATATGTCAAGCAATAAATTACTCCACACAACCTGCCCTGCTCTCACCTGGGATAGAAGAGCCATAGCCTAGAAGGCGAGGTTAACACAGAATACATCTTTGCAATCCTTCTGTTACACAGGGGAAAACAGTTAACAGTAGCCCAGAGAACATCCCCAACCCATAACGTTGTCAAAGTCACAAACTCTTCAAATGGCACTGGAGAGACAGATCCAAACAGATGAAACAGGACTCCAGTTATGTAATTGCTTCAGCTGGCTGGCAAGTTATATGCAATTGGGAGAAAAGATGACGCTAACAAAATGACTGCTGTTCTAATTGACTAGTCTGAACATGGGCCAGTGTCCCTCAAAAGCCTCCTGCCTGCTCCTGCTGCCATCCCAGAGACCAGCATTACCAGAAAACACAGGCATAGCCTCATCTGTCTGCGAACATAATCCAACAGTCCAAACGTCTGATCACAGATCGGTCTTTGCTGCTACTGTTGCTAGCATACCACAGTTTGCCATTTTCTCTAAAAATCATCAAGAGCTGAGTAGCTGAGCCAAGGCCACAGCCAAAAACTGATATGCAATGTGCTGGAGAACCAACTCACCTGAGACTTCCCCTACCATTTTAGCCAATCCAGGTAAAAACAGCAGCTCTGAGCCTACAAATCCAGCCAACTCCCGATCTCCGAATTGCTAGGGAGCTCTGCCTCCCTGATCCTCCTGAAGGCTTATCTGAGGATGCTGCATTGTTGCGGATCTCCTTCGCTTGGCCATCACACAACCCCATCTCCCCATCCTCATGCCCAGCATAAATGGAAGGTCTATACACCTAATTACAAACTGTCCATGACAGTATTTTCTAACACCATCTTTTTTATAGTCCACAATGTACTAGATCTCTTTACATTCTTTACTATTTCATTTATTATATTTCTATTCCACTTTCCAAACAAAAGCATATGTGAAAACAATATAGAAATATATTCATTAAAAAGATAGAGGAAAGGAATACAACAACAAAATAGTTATTCACAAGTAATATACTGAAAACCCAAGTGAAGAGAAAGATTTTCAAAAGCTGTAAAACAGTAAGTTTCTTTCAGGGAAGAAAACTTTCCAGAATGCAGATATCATTACAGGAAGCCTTACCTAAGAGTACAGGTGGTCCTTGACTTATACCATAATTTGAGACCAGAATTCCACTATTAAGCAAGGTGGTTGTTAAGTAAGTTGCACCAGTTTCTACAACCATTTCCTCCATGGTTGTTAAGCCAATCATTGCAACTGTTAAGTGACTCACATGGTTGTTAATCTGGCTTCTCCCATTGACTTTCTTGGTTAGAAGCCAGCAGGGAAGATCGCAAATGGCAATTACATGATCCTGGAATGCTGCAAATGTCATAAATAATGAAAGTTGCTAAGCACCTGGATTTTGATCATGTGACCGTGGGGATGCTGCAACAGTTGTAAGTCTGAGGACCAATCGTAAGTCACTTTTTTCAGTGCTGTTTTAACTTTGAATGGTTGCTAAACGCATGGTTGTAAGTCATGGAGTTTCTGTAAATATGGCAATCAATCTTAGCAAATGCCGTAGATCAGGAGTCCCCAACCCCAGGGCTGCAACCCACTACTGGGTCGTGGTCCGTTCAGAACTGGGCCACGGAAGCAGTGAGCAAACCTGTGCACAGCTCCACCTGTGCTCACAGCAGGCAGGCAAGCAGACGCAACCTCATTTGTGCGAGTGGTGGGCTCATGTGGAACCATTCCCTTCCCCCCCAGCTGGTCTGCAAAGCCGCAAAAGTTGGAGACTGCTGCAGTAGATCATTCCTCTGGCGATATCAGTGATTTATAGGGTGATCTATTTAGGGCTGCACATATTAAAAACAAAGGCCTGAACATGACATAGTAGCTAACTAGCAATCATTAATCCACATTCCCTCATCTGAAATAATCAATTTCAACTTCATTTGTATTGGGGTTGCTCAATATTAAATTTAAATATGAGGCCACTTCATCAAATAGGCTAAACTTTTTTTTTTGAAAATTTCAAGTATTTCTGTAAAGGCATCAAAGCAAACAGAATGCAGTGAAAAATATAACAAATTTCAAAATAAAATGTGAAAATATGTATTTTAAATAAAAAAGCAAGCATGAAAATACAGAAAAATATCATGTTTAGAGTAAGTTCATTTTTATTTTAAGCTTAAAATTTTTATATGCTTGTATTTATAACTTAACAAAGCATAACATATGGGTGCATTCTTTATTTTGCTTAAATATTATTATACATTATTGTATTGTATTATTTTTTGAAATTGTAAGCCTTTACAATTAATTTATATAAAATTTTCAACCACAAAAAAATTAATAACCTTCAGTCAGTACAAAAATGGTGTACCTACCCTTAAGGATTCCTGGAATGAGGAGGCCTGGTATTGTGCATATTTAGCAATTGTAGACTGAGATTTACTGCTTTCACAATGCCATGTTTTTTTTGTTCCAGTAGAATCCCAGTTTTCATCTGATGGTTGCAATAATTGTGTCCTTACTTCAACCAAGTGTTCATTATTAGCTTCTACCAAAGTTTTGGTAGAGAAGAGTCCCAGATCTAAGAAATAGGAAATGTGTTTAATAAAACAAAAAGCTTTCCTAATACAATAGCAGAAAAGGTTACAGATATTACCAACAGAGATTACAAAAAATATTGCATTATTCCCAACCTAAGCAAATGCTGTTTTAAAATATAATAACATGTCTTGTTACAATAATGTCTCCTTAGCAAATATTGATAAAAATAAAATCAGTCTCCTTTGCCCCAAATTTAATTTTTATTTATCAAACATACCTAATTTAAGAGCTCCAGCAAGGCCACGTATTACAGTAACAGGATTGTTTGGATTTGTACAAAATTGGTGTAAAGGTGGGAAGAAAGCATCACGCTTATTTTCCAGCTACAAAAATAGAAATTAACACTGTAATTTAAATATCATTGTTATTACAAAATATAAAACTGGATTTAGTCCTTTGATTATATTTCAAGGATGACTTCATGATATTAATATTCAAGTCATAAAAATGATCATTTAATGCATTAAAAAACAGTGCAACAATAATCTTCAAAGAAAGATATAATCAGATATTCAGAGGGCCTATAAAATTTCATAATAATTCAACATATTGTATATAGCTGAAATTTTTAAAGTGCCTAAGAAATAATAAACATTATTATACTTGGAAGAGTACAGAAATAAATAGGTCTATATGATAACCTTTATACAGAAATATCTATGCATGATAGGATATTTATAAGTATAATATTCCTTTTTGTTGTAAATCTATTTCCCTAATTAATGTCTTAAATTAATGTGAGTATGTAAGCTTTCCTGAAAGAAGTGTGGTAGATTTGTTTTCTCTTTTTTTAATAGCAGTCTGGTTATCGAATATACCACTTTTGAAATCTATTTGAAATGAAATACTGGGATGACAATGGAAATCTTATTGTTTTGGAAAATCTGAAATAGAGTAGCTCTCTGTACTATATATACTAATAAGCTGCAAGAATCACAGATAATTGAAAATATATCCAATACCTTAAACTAGATTTTGCTTTTAATAGGCACTGTCATACTTTTTTATAACAATCTCTAGACAATACGTACATAAATACTAGGTGTAGGTGGATTCAACTTATCCTTTGGCAAGGGAGGATATGGAGGTGGTGGTGGTTTTGGAGGAGGACATTTATCCAATAAAATGCTACTGTTTGATAGGCCGTTTTTCCCCAAATTCCTAAGAAACAAAATAGTTAAAACCTGATAAAACACACAAAAATAAAGACCATGTATTACTTTGCACACAAACTGTAGAAATCATTTTTAAGCTTGTAAAAATATATTCTTCATATATTTAATGAAGGGCTTCAATATTTATTTAGTTAGAAAGGCATTCCTTATCCCTCTTTAGTTTGCAAGATCAGACATAAAAACTGAGAGCTACAAAGCAGAACAAAAATTAACAAGAAAATAAATTGTGATTGTTTATAGAGAACATCCTTTTTATGTACATGTGTAAAAAAGTACAAATACCATGGTTTTACACTCGTGAATAAAAGATGTCATGTCCAAGTCAATACCCTCATCTTAAGAAGCACTATTATAATTAAAGAGATATAATATTTTACATATTACATAAGGATAACACTTTATTAATGAAACAGGAACAATTGTCAGCTTCAAATTATTCAACTTTAACTTTTAATATACTTTATGAAACTTGGAAAATATTTTGAAATATTTTAAGGAATACTATATTTTCATACGTAATAATTTGATTGCAAGTTAATTAAGCTTTCCTGTTACATATAATTTAAAAAATGCCTACCAGATTCAGTATCATAACTAAGACACTTATTTCTTAGAGTTAACTTTGGAAGAGGTTCTTCATTTTACACTCATTATTCTATACATCTGAAAATTGCCAAAGTTGGGAAACATTGTTCTAATAGAATCAATTTATTTCCTTATTCCAATATTTTCCAGTAAAACTTGCTTTGGAGTACACTGGAAGAATTCATGGATAATGTTCAGTTTCTCCTTCCACTGAAGGAAACAGATGTAGTTTGCTATGATATGAACAAATAAAATCCAACTTTCTATTTTAAAAAACTCAATAAACAAAATGTCAACAAACAACTTTGAATTAAGTTTGGTTTTTGAGATTATAGCCATCAATGGCCAATTGCTTTTCTAGAAGCAAAATTAGGAGTCAAAGATTTCGGTTTACTCATTATTTGTATTCTACTAATGCACAACTCTAGAAATTTCCCTTACCCAGATTGCCACAGCTTAATACAATATTGCATTAAGTTATAGCAATCTGGGCAAGGAATAACTAGCAACTAGTTACCCAACTATATTTTCCCCTTCTTAATCCTTTTTAGTAAAATACCTTTTTAGTAAAATACAAGAAAAATTATAGCACCCAGATTTTAGTAGCTGGCGTATGACTGTGTACACCAAATATGGGTGTAATAGAAAATTACTATTAACCATTACTTAGCCCAATTCACAAGAAAAAGACCTACAAACTGTAAGTATACATGGCTTAATCTTTTTTTGTGTAGCTCTAGAAACAGCATTGCTATATTCCAGTAGCAAACTGTTAAGAAACTGTATTTTGACAGTAAATATATTTTAAAAGTATATTACGTTAAGCTTAATGCAGCAAAACAAGGTGAAATCCACAACTTTGTTGTCTGTGCTGGGGGCTTGCTGGAGAATCCCAGATTCTAATAAGGCGCGATGATGTATAATGGATTGTATGTTTTGCGGTACAGGTAATCCTTGACTTATAATTTGATTAATGACTGTTCAAAATTACAACAGCATTGAAAAGGTGACTTATGACCAGTCCTCATACTTATAATCATATGCACTCATTTACAAAATTTAGACATCTTCACAGCTAGTTCATAATCACAGCATCAACATTACTTCTATCTGAACTCTATTTCAGTTATGGATGCTAGAAGCTAAATAATTGTATTTCTCCATTTTGGGCAGCTATCATCCAATTTCCAATCTTCCCTTTGTGAGGAAGGTTGTGGATCTTAAGGGAAATGAATTATCCAAAGCCATTTTTATTGGGTTTCAGACTGGGGTGTTTTACGGAGACATGCTTGTCAATTATCTTTGGCCAGGCTAGGGTGGGGTGATGATGTATCCATCCTTTCAGTGCTGTTGACCAGACTATTGTCTTGGCCCAACTCAAGGGCTGAGAGTGGGAAGAACTGTGCTGGAATGGTTTACATCCTTCCATAGTATTTGTTTCCAGTGTGTGTTGATGGGAAGGGAGTGACTCCATCTGTGATCCCTCACTTGTGGGGAAAATTCTGGACTCAACTCTCTCTTCTCTCCTCTTTAATCTTTTAAGAAGAGATTGGACAATCATTTTTCTGGTATAGGGCTTCCTGCTTGAGCACAGAGTTGGACTAGAAGATCTCCAAGGTCCCTTTCAACTCTGTTATTCCTTAACATCTACATGAAACTATTGGGCGAGGACATCCATTAGTTCAGAACTCTGCATCTCAACCATGGGTTGCGCAGGTGAAGCTGTCCATATACTAACTCAGGTCTAGAGCCTAGACACTATTCAGGTTTGGAAAGGGAGGAACGAACTTTAGTCCAATCCTGAGAAGACAGAATGGCTGTGGCTGTTTGGCCCCCTTAGACTGAGGATAATTCCATCACTGAATTATAATTCCATCATCTTTCATGGATTTCACTTCCATTTAGAGACTAATATGCTATTGTTTTTGATGGGCAGGTCACAACAGTGATCAGGAGAGCCTCTGTATAACTTCATCTGGACTATTGCAATATGTTCTACATGGGACTGTCCTTGCAGATCATCTGGAAGATGTAGCTGGCTCAAAATGCAGCAGCATGAGCAGTAATAGGCACTCCCCCCCTCAATTTTCCCACATCTGTAGGGTCAAATTTTTGGACTTGTCACCTGGCATTGTAAGTTGAAAGAGAGTGACTGGCCTAAAGTCACCTGGCTGACTTTCATGTGTTAAGGTGGGACCAGAACTCACATTCTCCTGGTTTCTACCTTGGTGCCTAAATCAGTAGACTAAACTGGCTTTTAGTAATGGGCACTTCTCATGATGTCCATATGCCATCACTGCTTCACAAGCTGCATTGGCTGCAAATTCACTTATGGGTGCAATTGAAGGTGTTGGTTGTTATCTCTACAACCCATAATACAATTGTATTTGTATAAGAAGTGGTATCTCAATTTCAACAATTACATATTTAATATGCTTCAATAATATATCAGTACCTATTTTTCTATTATTTCTCACTTCTACATGATTCATCACTTGCAATATTTGTTTACAGTAAATTATTTTAATATACAGCACTCTACCCTGTACTCTACTGAGCTGTGCTCTTTAATGTAATTGTTCTGAAGAAATATATTCATATAAATAAATTTCTGTATTTATTTGCTATATTTCTATACTTCTCCACAGACTGACATTTTATACAACAGAAGTTTAACCAGAAAACAAATTGTAGAGTAAAATCTAAAATAGCTACAGAACAGAAATAAAATAAAAGCAGATTCAATTGTGAAGAATTTATAAACCACTGACAGTTCTTTTTAATACAGAAATAAAAACCTTTGGTGGGTAAAATATCAGAGCAGAATCCCAAAGCAATCCTTTACAGATATAGTCTGTGAGTTGTGACATATCATTCAGAATGTAAAACTTCTCTTTTTCCATAAAGAATTACAGTGCTTTCTTTTAGCCATGCAATTCTGTTCTTTTGGGGAACAAAAAGAGCAGGCTCACATACAGTAGCTACAAGGAACTGTTTTCAACTCCAAGTGTTTTAAGTTGCTCTGTTCTCCTGAACAAGGAAGATAATCAATTCCTTGTTTCTAATGGAATCTCTAGAGCAGTTAATGTATTGCTGTTCAACACCACTACCTCATTCTTTAGATGTCAAGTCAGGCTGGCCAGAAGTCAGAAAAAAAATCTACCAATCTCTATAAAAGTGAACAATAAACCCCCTAAGTGTGGCCCAGGACAAAAAGAACAGGAACCAAAAGTGTACTTTGTGCCTAGCTCCATGCAGGGAAGGCATGTTGGGAGAGGAGACTCCTTCAACTTAAATAAAACCAATCCTTTCCCAATGATTTCAGGGGGGCAAAGGAGAATATGAACATTTACCATATTTACAGTGGATGTAAAAAGTCTTCACACACCCTTGTTAAAATGCCAGGGTTTTGAAATGTGAAAAAATAAAACCAAGATAAATTACTTCAGAACTTTTGCACCTTTAATATAACATATAAGCTATACAATTCAACTGAAGAACTAAAATCCTTTTTTGGGGGGGGGAAATAACAATAAAAAATGTACACTACATTGGTTGCACAAGTCTGCACAGCTTCTTATAAGTAAGGATGTGGCTGTGTTCAGAATTAACCAATCACATTCAAATTGATGCTAAATAATGGTCAAGACTCACTTATCATCAATTAAAGTGACTCTGTTCAAGCCCATACAAAGTTCAACTGTTCTAGTAGGATTTACTAGATTTACTAGTATACTAATTTACTAAGATTTACTCAGTTGCCTCTTATACCAAAAGCCATGGTCTGCAAAGAGCTCTTACAAAGCATTAAAGGGATCATCTCATTGTTGGAAGGTATCAGTCAGGAGAAGAAGAAAAAAATTCCAAGGCATGGAACAACAGTGGAACACATGGAACACAATGAAGACAGTCATCAACAAGTGGAGAAAATATGGCACAACAGTGACATTACCAAGAACTGGATGTTCCTCCAAAATTTATGAAAAATCAAGAAAAAACTGCCTACATCAAAATTAAAAAAGCAATAGGAATTTCTGTCAAGGACTGGTTGTGTATCACATATTGCAACACTCCCATTGTATTCTTCATATATCTGGGCTGTGGGATAGGGTGGCAAGATTGAAGTCTTTTCTTACAAAGAAAAACATCCAAGCCCCGTTACATCAAATCTACATCAAATCTGATAAAAATCTACATCAAATCTGATAAAAGCATGTGGGAAAATGTGTTATGACCAAGACCAAGACTGAGGTTTTTGGCTGTTATTTCAAAAAGTATATTTGGTGCAAAAACGATACTGCGCAAAAATACACCATACAGTGAAATATGGAGATGGCAGCATTATGCTTTGGGGCTGCTTTTTTTCAGCTGGAACTGGGGCTTTATTCAAAGTGCAGGGAATTATGAACAGTTCCAAATATCAGTCAATTTTGGTACAAAACCTTCAGCTAAAATGCTGAAGAAGAAAAGGAATGTCACCTTTCAATGCCACAATGACACAAAGCATATGTCCAAATCAACAGAGCAATGGCTTCGCCAGAAGATCAAAGTTTTGGAATGGCCCAAGTAGAGCCCAGACCTGAATCCAATTGAAAATATGTGAGGTGACCTGAAGAGGGCTGTGCAGAGAATATGTCCTTGCAACCTGTCAGATTTGGAGTGCTTGTGCAAGGAAGAGGGGACAAAGATTCTCAAGGCAAGATGTGCCATGCTGATATGCTCCTACCCCAACAGACTGAATGCTCTCATAAAATCAAAAGGTATTTCAACAAAGTATTAGTTTAAGGGTGTGCACACTTATGCAACCACATTATTGTGGCTTATTTTATTTTTTATTTTCATTTTCCCCCCTAAAAGATTTCAGATTTTCAAATGAATTCTAAACCTATAGCTTATATTACAGGTGGGGGAAAAATGTAAGTGATTTATATTGGTCTGATTTTTTTTACATGCCATTTTAAATAGGTGTATAGACTTTTTATATCCATTGTATATATTGCCATTTTCATTCTGCCTCCTGGTGGCTACTCCATTTCTTCTGCCAGAATTTGCTATAACATTGGGTAGGGGTAAGATTGCTCTTTAATTACATTTTCAATACATATCCAAACATGTAGTTATTGTATATATTTTCATAAGTTTCATTTTTAAAGGTGCTCAAGTCAGAACACATATTCATTTTCAATGGGACATATAATTAAAAACAGGTATCTGTTATGGTACAATTTAATGATTTTTATTTCTTTAAATAAAATTTAAAGTATTTGGGGGATATACAGTACATCTATATAAATAAAAATGTAAATGTTCGTTTGTTCAAAATCTTAAATCTCCGAAAGTTCTTCACCGATTGCTTTGAAATTTTGACACAACGTTGCATTCGAATACGCGCGTGTTTTTATATACCTATATTATATAGATGTCACACCTGTGACAGGTAAAACATGTTTTTGAAAAACAGCGTCATCTGTTGGACGTAAAAGCAACACAAACGTGCGCTTTCTCTTTTCTTTCTTTTCCATTTAACCAGACTGAGCCACAGCAACGCGTGACCGGGTACAGCTAGTACAATATACAATTGTTACTTGCAATTAAAGAGTTTGTGCACTTACCTGCATGCTTTCAGGACCTCTGCAGAACTTGGATATATAGATACCGACATAGATGGTATGATCGGGGAATTAGGTTTGTGTCCAGTAAGAGGAGGATTGATTTTTATGGGGCTCTGAGAGTCCTCCAATGCTTCTCCATTAACTGCATGTCCACTATGAGGGCTGTTAAGGCTGGTAACACTGTTTGTGGTAGTCTGTTCAGTAGATTTTGGAGAAGGTGTTGCTGTGGAAATGGCTGAAGATGGTGAGGAGGCAACAGAATTCTCAGTCTTTGTATGAACAGTTGGATGGATGTTGTTGACTTTGTCACAGGTTCCAGTACCCACATTGTTATTGGCTTTTCCCATCAACAAGGCAGAGAGCTGAGGATTGTCTGAACTAAGTAAACCTGGTGACTTTGAATCTCCATGGCTAGGGCTAGAAACAGCATCTGCCGTCACCTGATGGACATGATTAGGAAGTCCTTCTACACTGGCAGTGCTGTTAAGTGTCTCTCCAGAATGCCTGTTTATGTCAGGCACTGCTGATGTATTTCCTGAAGGCTTGCTCTCTTTGGTTAAGGTAATGCCTTGTTGTCCACCTGAGGTAGCAGTGTGAGAGGGGAGGTGATTGAGAGCAGCCCCCTGTGTTACTGAATTGCTAGGCATGGTAGGATGTCCATTTTGATTTTGAATACCAGTGCCAGCTGCCTGGAGATGCTGGGAAGGCCCAGTGGAAGAGAGAGGTCGTTCACTATTAGGACCTGCCAAATGTGAACTCTGACTTTTTTGAAGCCCCTAGAGAGAAGAAACATGATTTTATTTAAATACCTGAACATACATTTTATGGCTTAGGAATCAGATATAACTTCAATACTTTCCCAGCAGTTTGTTCAATATTTTGTTTTTCAACAGTTCTCGATATTTCAACTTGCAGTTTGAAAACATGAATTTCAAAAGCCTATTTTGAAAAGGAAGTATCAGAAGATCTCTCCTCATATCTCAAGCTTCCAAATCCCTGCAAAAGAGCTGTAGCAGCATCATAAAATAAACTATAACATAGAAGTCCACTCTCAGAAACGTGGGACAAATGGTAATTATTATTATAGCTCAAATTCCAAAACCGTGGAAAGCATTAAAAGGCTTAGCCATCTGGATTTATAGTGGAAATTCATCTGCCTAAGTTAAAGACAACTTTTATTAGTCACAAATGGTAACTTGCAAAACTTTTATTTATTAATTAAATTTATATACCACCCATCAACAGTTTTGCGAGTTGCCACTTGTGACTAATAAAAGTTGTTTTTAACTTTTATTAGTTGCAAACCTCTGAAAATCAAGCATGCATGCATAAATAAAAAAAATGCCTTTAACTGAACCTTGGCAAGACTGAGTCACTTTAGGTTTTAGGACCTTCTTAATTAGGGATCTCACCATCTTTGGTACTGGATAGGATGCACTGTCTCAGAAGACCTGGTGCACAATCTGGAGGTCCTTCTGGATTCACAACTCCTGCTCATAGAAGCTAGGAAGGTCTTTGCGTAGCTTTATGTTGTGTGCCAAAGTTGGATCATGATACTTGGGTCACAGTTATTCATGCCCTGGTCACCTTTTGAATAAACTATCGTAATGTGTTCTACATGGGGCTGCCCTTGAAGAGCATCTGGAAGCTTCAGCTGCTGCAAAATGCCACAGCACAGGAAGTTATGTGTATCCTTAGAATGACACATTACACCTCTATTCTGCAAACTGCATTGGTTGGAGGTTTGCTTCAGAGTTCAAGGTACTGTTTTTGACTTTTCAAGGCCTACATGGCATGGAACCAGGTTATTTGAGGGACTGCTTCTCCCTGTTTACATCTACCTGACCCATTAGGTCCAACAGAAGGGGTATGTTATAGGACCCATCTGCTAAAAAGCTTCATCTGACAGCACACAGGAGGTGAGCTTTTTCTGCTATGGCCCTCACTCTTTGGAACAGTATTCACCCCAAAGTGATATTAGTGTCTATCCTACTGGCATTCAAGAAATCTCTGAAAACCTGTTTTTTTGTTTTCAGCAAACTTGAAAGTGAAATGGGCAATTGGCAAAGTAGTTATTTTGTATGTAAATGCTGGTCTGTTCTATTGGTTAATTGGTTTTCATTGTTTTAACTGATAGTTACTAAAAGCTGCCCAGACTCATGTTGGTGAGATGAGTGGCTATATAAATCTGATAAATAAAACAAACTGATCTCATGGTTTATTAAGTCCATTTTGTGGCCTTTGGACAGAGCTGGCACAATTTCAGCATTTTATATTATTGACCAGATTTCATAATTCAAAGAATATATTACTTAATAAATTATGTGTACTCTAACCCACTAATTAATCCTATCAGCTTACAAGTTATAAAATTATTTAAAAACTGCATCTCCACATACCCCACAACATAATTTTTGTCTGCTCATCTATGGAACTTTGGATATCCTTTGATTTTTTTTTAATGTACACATTTCAAGGCAAATAATCTCACATGCTTACAAGAAAGTTCTCTGTATTATACACGGATTTATTCCAACCAAAAAAAGAACTGGATATAAACCTTTTTAAACAAACCAGTTATTGTAGCTCCATAATTACTGTACAAATAAAAGTCAAGGATCAAAAGACTTAGAATTTAACCATCTTTACATGTTAAGTAGATCATCAGTTGCAACCATACATTTTGCAGAAATTCTGGCCATATGAGAGGAGGAAACAAAATATGTCAAAAAAGCTCTCAAAATAAATAACTTAAATATACCAATAAGTCTAAGAATTAATTCAGGACAATTTAACACAACATTTATTAAACCTTATTGAAATATGTATACAGCAAAACATCAGCAATAAAATAATTTTTACTAAGGCTATTAGGCAGACATGTCGTGTGACGTGTCAGGACTGTTTTGGCATTGCCAGCAATGGGGTGGGCGCCGCTTCCGCATGATGCATCCGGCCTGTGGGCCAGTAGTTTGACACCCCTACTATTAGGGCTTTTTTTCACTACCAAGAATGCTCTATTTAATGTAATGTACTTTGATTATTGTTTTAAAGTGAGCAAAGCTGCAAATCCCGTTCCCAGTTAACTCTTTTTCTTCCCTGAAGGAGAAGGAAGACAAAGATTTAATATTAGAAAGCATAATGAAAGCCTTAATGGGAATACCAAAACCTGCTATACTTAACAGGACACTGAATCTTAATAACTTATTCTAATTAATATTTTTATTGTGCAATAAACTTAAAATGATATAGCCCATCCTACTTCTATTTGTATAGTGTTTAAATAATGGCAAAAACAAATAAACTAAACTTGATTAAACTTCAATGCTTTATTAATTGGTTTGCATACTATAAAAATGGGGATAGGAGAATACTTACATTTCTCTTTGGGCAGAGATTTGTTAACAGATTTGGTATAATTTTTCCCAGTTGCAGTTGTTACAGTCACCTAGCTACCTGATATAACTCATGCCTCTCCCACCTATCAGAGAACTTATGTGCCCATAGGAAGAATTGAGACATTTGCCTAAGATATAGCATGAACGATGGAGCCATATGAGGCATAGGGCAGAAGTTAGTTGTAGACAAGTAGAGCAGCCAGCCTCACTGAACAAACACTGACATAAACTACTACTCTGTGCCTTGATTTAAGGGTATAAAATTTCTGTTTAACTTCAGCTATATTTCTACAAAGTGCAAGATCAAACGAGTCCCCCTCTGCATGTTGTGTGAATCTAGACATGATCTAAAGGTAGAACTAGAAATATGTAGTCATTCCAGCTCTTTGCCCAGCTTCAGCTGTTGCCAATTGCAGCCTTTTCTGGGATCCACTACATCGAGGATAGTCACTCATATCCTTGTCACCTGTCATCCTGCTTGGACAACTGTAATTTATCCTACAAGGGGCTGCCCTCGAAGACCACTTAGAAACTTCAACTGTGCAGAATGCAGCTATATGTGTGCCTATGGGTTGGTCCTATTTTTGTTACATTACATTGCTGCTATAAGAGCTGCACTGGCTTCAAGTTGCTGGATGATACTATGAAGTCCTATATGAACTGAAGCTTGAAATTGTTGAGACTGCCTTTTCTGTGTACAATCTGCTTGACCCAAATATCTATGGGGGTTTTGGCAAAAGTTGGTGTCCTCTGTGGAACTTCTCCCTAAGAATAGTTGTTTCCAACGGGAAGAGTGTTTCCTTTCCTGATAACTTCCAAAAAATTGTCAAGACTAAATTATTCTGGAAGGCCTCTGAAGACCAATAACTAGTGCATACTATATTTTGATATCATGAATGATTAGATTGTTTTGGGATGGTTAATTTTGACTAATATATGACTGTTATTAAAATTTATACTTTTTATTATACAATTTTAATTATATCCTCCTAGAGATAATTCCTTACACAAAGCTGTCTACAAGTCCTATAGGTTATTCCAACATTTTACCATTCACCTGGAGCCCTGGAGCCCAATAACCAGCAATACTGAGCATTATTCTTTAACCCCTTTAAAATACCTGTATATTTTACTCCTTGCAGGCCCAGAATTTGTCTTTTTAATTCCTTGGAATTCTCCTCCCAATCTCCCAAATCATAGATACAGGTAGGGAGGTCATCAGCTGTGTATAATGAAATGTATGTACTCCAAAAGTAAATTATTGCAATTTACTCAATGTCTTTTTGAAACCAACAGCTCCGAAGCAGCTTGAATTTGAATATTGTTCAGAAAATTCATTAATTCCACCAAACTGGGATGTCAACTGACTAGAAAGTGATTGATTTGCCTCACTTCTCTTAAAAGGACACAATTTCACTCAAAGAGGACAGAAAACTAAGAAGGGAAAACTAAAGGAGAGAAAATAGACTGGATCATCCTGGATTGGGATGGCTGTCTAGACACTTGAAATGGATGTGGTGAACTTAAGTAAGCCACAGCTCCTGCCTGTAAGTTCCTGCAGTCTCGGAGCTAGATAAGCTTAAAGGCTGCTCTGCTGAAGGATGTGGGGGTTGCAATCAAGCTGCAGAGGAACAAGGAAAAAAAAGGGGGGGAGAACCTCAAGCCTATGGAAGAAGCACCAGTTGGAATGAATCTGATCAAGGCTTGTACACCCTTCTATACTATCTGGCTGGATCCAGCTCATTTTTCAGGCATGGTACAGAGTTGGTTTCTCAAATTAAAAAGCCTAACTTAGAAAAAAGGAAGGGGCCAGAGACTTCCAAAGTACGGAATTATAGAATGCCTACTAGTGAAAAGTTGGATAATGAGCCTCAAATTGCTGCAGCCTGACCTACATTCTTTCTTGGTTTGAATTTTTTATAAAATTAGTTTTGAGTTGGTTTGAACTGCATATATCCAAACAGTCTGATTTTGTTTTTAGTTCCTGACCCTGAATGCTTAAGGTTCCAGGGAGAATAAATCACAGCAGGTTTACTTTATCATTTGATAGTCAGTGTTTGCTTTCTATTACTCCCGAACCTCTCTGTTTACAAGAGACTTTACCACAAAGGGAACAGTATCTTCCTATTATCACTTTTCTCAGTAATAACTCCCAAAACTATCTCTAGCAAATTAGAAGTGTTATCTTTTTACTGAACGTATGAGATCTATTTTTCTAACAAATATATGCATGAATTAATATTTCCCCAAAATGTTTGTAATTTTAAATTTATTACTTTGAGTTATACACAATTATTTTTAATTATTTCTATTACTACTACTATTACTGCTGTAATTTGAAATTAATGTTAACTGCTAGGGAAAAAAACAAATGGGAATATTCAAAGCTACCGTTAACTTTTTTTTCATTCACTTAGTTTAAAAAAAAAAATTCTCTCCCAATACTTGGCAAGTTCCTATCAAAACGAATTGGCTGATATTGTCACCTCAAGTTGCAGTAGGTAATGTTACTTCTCTGTAATTTATTAAAATTGTTGTTTCAAATGTTTTCAAAGAGGTATTAAAGATCTTCTCAGGAATAAAAAATGCCATTCCTTCTTGCACGTAAAATATAGCTGAATCCTTGCATCTTTTCATACAATGGTTTACCAAGACAATTAAAGGCTTAGCACAGGCATGCATGTTACATGTGAAGCAGGGCTTATTTTAATTATGTATTGTATATTTTGTGAAATGGGTTTAGTTTATTAGTTTATGATACAGTATATTGTGTGAACCTAGAAAATGATATAAGGTCAAATGAAATTTAAACCATTCTTTAAAGAACCTTGTCCTGTGATGGAAAAATGTATTCATTTAATTTTAATTTTCTCACACTCTTACATTATTAAAATTCACATTTTTGTTATCTTTATGAAGAAATCCATAACCTTAAAGGTCTTCAATTTTAAATTAAATACATAATTACCACATGAGCCAACAGTTTTCTTTGTTTAGCTTTCCCAATTTATAATCTTCAAATTTGAGCACGTTGATTTTTGCCTAAAATACTGAAAAATCTTTTACTGGCCTAGTGTGCATTGTTGTTTTTTTTAAAAAGCATCTAAAATGCAAAAATCTTTTTGTTGGAATTAAAAAAAAATCATCAGGGTATTCTAGTAGAAATCTGCAATGATTTCTTTAAACATGATCTGGAAGCCCATCAAACTTTTCCAGATTAAGGAACCTCTTTTCTACTGATATACAGTATATCCGGGCATTTAATTTCCAGATAGATCATCTTTTTCAAGCTGTCATTACATGGCAATGGGTTTCCCATTTAAGAAACCTCTGGTGGAAACATTCCACTATTTATTTCAATAAGAAAGAAAAAAAAGAGATAAAGTTATTGATATTTTCAACACTAAACTAGATTCATTATTTTTATCTAAGGCCAAATTAGTAGGAATGAGGAGTCTCGGGAATGGCAAGGACAAGTGCTGAAGAATATATTATGTATATTAGGAACTCAGAGAAACAATATAGCAAGCAGACTGAATTGTTCTGATAGAAAATTCAAACAGTAATGGTTTTACTTGGCAGAATCAGGAAACCTGATTATTTTTCTTTGATTTCTCCTGCAGAAGCTAAACTACTTGGAAAATCTACAATAGAATGATCAAGGATTAATGATGGAAATTCTGGAAAATAGGGTAACAAATACACAGTAGCTGGCCCCAATGTAAGAGCCTCATTGAGCATAAAATTAATGTGCTCCTAGACTATTATGGTAGCTGAGGCACCTAGATTGATGACATTCTTATTATAACTGGAAGTTCTTTAACAGTCGTCTAGATCTGTACCAATACTGCAATATGAGATGCTTAAAATGTTCATTTTCACAGCACAACAATAAATAGGAAGGAATGGCTAAAGTGGTGTAGTTTTGTTAGATATGTTTTTGTTCCTATCTGTACATAGTGACCAAGTCCCATCTTATTTTAGTTTGTGTTCACTTTTTATGGTAATATATTGTGAGCAATCCAGAGTCAGTTGGAGACGGGCACTGTCTAACAGAATAAACAAACTCTGACAGGTGAAACAGGAGACGAACAACTACCCTTTTTCCAAACACAAATGATACAAAAATGTTAATCTGAAGGGAAGCTTACTCCTAAATTTAGCAGTTTCAAAAAGGAAGTTTTCTGGGTCATAAAGTGCAAAGAGGTATAATAAAGGCGGTGCTGCAATTAAAGTCACTGGATAATAGCATCATTTATTTATTTATTTGGGTGTTTTGTTTCTTTGGACAAATTCCAGTATCAAAATTAAATAGGAAAATAAAATAGGAAATATAAAAAGTTTAGACTAAGGGAGGATGCTAAGAAAACCCTTATTTATAACGCACATAGAATTATGCCTGAAATGGTTCATAGGCGAGTTAAAAGTAGTTTGCATGTTATCCAAATTCATAAAAAATACCTAAAGAGTTGCTTATAGGTTTTAATTACTCATGCCTCCCAGCTTCCAATATTCTATTGGAAGCTGGTGCTATGTAGCTCACTTATGAAAACAGTTCCCAGTAGAAAGGGAAAATACAACTATAAATACCCATGATAACCAAAAGAGAAGAACTCCACTGACAAATTCCTAATTTATAACAAGTATCAATTATTTTAGCAATAATAACTCTCATCTTAAAAGACCTTAAGAATATCCACACATAGACATCTTAAGAGAAGTCTTTTATGGTTCAATATATAGTTACAGAGAATAGAACAAAACAGAAATTGCTAGAATTTATAATAGAAATTGATAGCAATGCCCCTTTAATTTGTTCATAAATTGTATTCAGAGAAGAGTAAGGAATCATTGGAAATGGTCAGACTATTTAAGGACATTAAAAACAAATAATAAAATACTGGGATTAAGTTCCTTCTCCTTCCCTAATCAGCGATTTTAAAAATTAAGATGAGAATATAAATCTCATAATAGGAGGACATGTGTAGTATAACAGATCAGAGAAAGTTTCTGGTTGGGGAAGACAGTTTAATAAGAACACTAATACACTGTATACCTACTAGGAAAATAAATTTTAAAAAAATCACTTAATTGATTGAAGCATGGGGCAGAATGAACATGGGATGGAATAATATTCAGCAAAAGTTGCATTTCAGGTTCTTTAACTTAAAAAAGAGAGAGTGAATCTGAGAAGCTGGGATAATGTGACACATATATATAAAATTATGAATGTTGCAGGAAAAAATTGATGGGAGTTTATATCCATTTGTTACAACACTAGAATCATCCAACTGAGCTGAAAAGTGGTGATGGAGAGAGATTTAGGACAAATCAAAATAAGAAATTCACACTTGAGCAAAGTAAGGAATTCACCACAAGACGTAATGTTAAGACAAATTTAAAGTGGGATTAGAAAATTTCATGGAATATGTGTCTAAATAATAGCGCTAGGGAGCTAACCAAGAAGATACGATATTGCATCTTGTTATGGCTTTCCCATAAGCATCTATTTGGCTACTCTGAGAACAGAATGGTAAACAGGTTCTTTGGATTTGATCCAATACAGCTCTTATACATATTGCAATTAAGGTGTTTCAGCAACTGAGTATGAAGTCCACAAGAAATTTACATTCCTCTTATATTACAGTAATGCAAACGCTTTTCCTTATTATTCGTTGAATTGGAAATCTGAATACAGCATCCTTCCATAGTTGTGTCCAAATAGGGTGAAGACAAGGCATCTCCTGTACTTCTTAGGTGTCTCTAGAATTCATGGAAAAGAAATCCAAGCCTTCACCAAAGACAAAAATGTTTTGTGTGTTCACTTGTAGATGTAAAGTATAAATAAATATATTCAAAAAGAATCTTGAGCTACATTTCTAGAAAAATGCCTCCTTTAACCAGAAGATGACAAGGACTTTTCAATGTACAGAAAAAGAAAATTTCACCCCCAAAAAAGAAGATGTAAACATGCCATGTCTTTCTGAGATTAAACAGCCTAATACTCATATTAGCAGTTCTCTCCAGCTACTGAGAATTTTTCTTCTGTTACCTTGTAGTGCCACCACTAAACAAACTGTCAGCTGTAATCAAATGGATATTACTTTATCTAAGCCCCACTGTATATGTAATAAAGTTTGATTTTCTTTTTTAAATAAGATTCAGCAACTATCGGTTTCAATACAATTCACATATCAAGTCACTCCATTGCTTATCATTCCCAACTCCTTCATCAATCAACTCTGTATAATCACAAGGAACGCTACCAATTTAAGAGAATCCAAGAGGAAACTCAACATGGCTAAATCAAAATTCTTATGTATAATACAGGGGTAGTCAACCTTGGCTCTTTTATGACTCGTGGACTTCAACTCCCAGAATTCCTGAGCCAGCTAAGCTGGCTCAGGAATTCTGGGAATTGAAGTCCACGAGTCATAAAAGAGCCAAGGTTGACTACCCCTGGTATAATATATTAATTATAAAGACAATGCTCTACTTGCAAAGGGGCTATGTTCTGTTCTACTTACAAAGGGGCTATTTACTGTTCATAAATCCATTTGGTTTGTGAATTCAAGGCTGCCCTTAAAAAGTATCCAGAAGCTTCAGGTGGTACAACATGCAGCAGTATGGCAGTTATATATGCTCTTAGAACAGTGTATATTACATCTCAGCTCAGCAAGTTGTATTGGTTACCAGTTTGTTTCTGGGTTCCAATTCAAACTAGCGACCTACATTTGGTAGGCCCCAGGAGACATGTCTTCTCTGTCATGGCACCCGCTTTATGGAATATTCCCCTCCCCCAAAATTAGATTAGCTCCACCCCTTTTCATATCCTGGAAGGGTCTCAAGATCTGATTTTATATCATTAGGCCTGGGGCTCTCAGGCAACTGGAGACATGTTTAGATGGCTTTACTGCTGAGCTGGCTATTTTTATCCACTCTTCACCTAGGTTTGTATCTCTGCTTTTATATTAATTACTTTTTAATGTGATTTTTTTTATATTTGTATTGTTTTAATATGTGGTTTTGTCCTAGAGTCACCCTAGGAGAGATGAGCAGGTACTTATGATTGATAAATGAATCTATCACTTCCCATTTGCCAG